>NW_010185084.1:0-92443 GCF_000695765.1 Mesitornis unicolor | reverse complement strand
AGACTCTCCTTACTTCTCCTTTTGTTGCCAACATATTTAAAGAAACTCTTTTTATTGTCTTTAACAGCACTGGCCAGATTAAGTTCCACCTGCGCTTTGGCCTTTCTAATTTTCTCCCTGCACAGCCTCACGGTGGCCCTGTACTCCTCCTGAGATGCCTGCCCCTTCTTCCTAAGATCATAAACTCTCTTCTTTTTCCTGAGCTCCAGCCAGAGCTCTCTGTTCAGCCAGGCTGGCCTTCTTCCCCACCAGCTTGTTTTCGACACACGGGGACGGTCTGTTCCTGCACTAGCCAAGTTGCTATTTGCAGCTTAACAGACCTGAATCTATGTTATTGGTAGCAACCTCTAAACTTCAGAAAATAATAATCAGGGTGTCTTAAATTCCAAATCAGGGTATTAAGTGATCTCTAGCTGGTAACAAAGAGTTATTTTCAATCTGGTTTATAGCTCTCGTGTAACATTGGAAGTACACTGAGGTTCACCATCTCTTTGAAATAGTTAGTTGGCTATACAAGCATCTTGCAACAAAGACTTCAATGCTGCTTAATCTAAGTTCCACAAAATTTCCACTGGAAGGAAAACCTGAATGTTTCAATTTCCAAACGAGAAAAACCCATTGTTATGTTGGTGCTCTCTGCAGAACAGATTTTTATTATTTGACCTAACATCTTCTTTATGAGTTTTCAAGTTTTTTTCTTCCAGGTTCGCCTAATCTGCTCAGCTTTCTTAGGTCACATAACATTTATTCACTGACAATTTTTTGTACTGTTGTTGTAGATTTTTAAACACAAATATACTATTTGACATTTCTAAAGCTTTCCACTTGGTAAAACATGCATAAGCTACCCAAAAGAGATCAACATACCAATGCTTAAAAAAAAGCCCACAAAACCAACAAAAAACATGTTGGCCTTTATATCTATTTGTGACATAGCCCTTCCTCACAGACCACCGCAAGCCTCCAGAAAACTGTTGGCGTGAAATTTTATCCCCCTACAGACTTCTAGGTTCTGGGAACTGACTATAAAGCTTTTTAAGTGTTCAGGCTGAAATACGAGTATCCTGCAAGCCTTGAAATAAGCAAATGATTCTGTGGAAAGCATTCAGGTTGAGACATGCATGCGATAGGTAAGTCACAAGAATTTCTTTGGAATAATAGCCTTTCATTTGCTTCAACCCAGCCACTTGGCTTGTTAACTGGATTGCTTTACATTGGTGTGGTCTACAGTTAAGCTCTATTAGTTGAGCCGGGTAGGAAATGGTGTAATGTTTTACCAGAAACTCTGAGAAGCCTCCAGCATGGATGAAGTTATGTCCGGTGATTCATTGTAGCCTTCTCATTGCACTTAAATCAAGTGCTAGGCACAGCTAGGTTTGCCTCTCTGCTTGGCAAAGGATGAAGATGTGAGTTTCCCAAAGCTTTTGCATCAGTTCTCTCTACAAGGGCTGCTCAGTTTGTTTCCAGACAAGTAATTTTTTGTCAAACATTGTGAAGAAGCTTCACTTGGAATGTTTCTGGGGAAAACCAAAATGTATGTATGCTCTGTGACTGGTACACAGGCAAACGTCTGAGGGATGGGACATCAACTTTGGACCTCAGCTCTTCACCTGATTCCCAAGCATCTACCATAGAGAGGAGGAAAACAACAAAAATAAAAGCAAAGGAAAAAACAACCATTCTCTCAATAGCAGAAGAGATGAAACTTTGATGAAGGGTTCCCAGCCACCCAGTTAGAAAGCTGTTGCTGTACTTTAAAAACCAGGCATCTTGACAGGACTGGAATGGCTTTGCTTGTTGTCTAGTGCCAAATGAAAAGAAGTATTGAACCCCAGATAATGGCCTCAGACAGACATCAGCATCCTCCAGCCAGATCTTAGCCAGCCACCATTAGCTCTCTATTATACCGTTTCCAAAAGCTCATCCAGAAATATGTATGTAGGCACTGCTTCTCATTCCAACACGATCTGAGGATAACAGATGATAAAACCAGAAAAGGATTTTCTGCAAGATGTTATTCTTTTTTGGGTGAATTGACTGCAACCAATGCTTTAAAGAGAATAAACAGATTTTGTAGACGACTGGGAAAAAAACAAGTCACTGCAGAGACAGACTAGTGTCCACAGTGTGCTGCTCAGATGGGAGCTAAAGAGGCATTGGGGATTTCCTCATTATAGTATGGTATTTGTGGAGTGGTAATGCACTCTAAACATAGTGTTAAAAATTACTGTAGCTCCACAGGTACTCTTGGCATTCTAAAGATTCGGCCAGGAAAGTGACAGTGGAGTCATATACAAGATAAATTGTAACTAACTTTTAGCAACAGACAGAAAAGAGCATCCAGAAAAAGAAGGAAAAAATAATCAGATTGTAACAGAGTGATTGAGCTGCACCAGTATTGGAGTTTTACAACAAACTAATTAATCAGGCCTTCAGGGAAACTTTTTTCAGGGAAACACTAGGAAGATAGGCTACACATTCCCCTACACTGGCCACTATATGAAAGAATAGGATCAGTCAAAATTACTTTGGATAAAGTAATGCTGCCTTTATGCAAAAAGGTCAGCGTGTAACATTTTCAAAATTTAAGACCAAAAAGCAACTGAGAAGATACAGACTAAGACCCATGGCAAGCAGGAAGAAACACAAACAACTGAAGTCCCTCAAATCCTACTTTTGTTGATAAACTGCAATACAACAAACTTACACCCACTGTTAAATGCTGCTTGTCTAATTTACTTCCTCTGCCCCATGAATAGGTATCTCAATCCTGTGACATGCTGGCACCCACCTGGGGACAGGAATCCACACATGCTCCCAGGCAGCAGGACACAAGACTCCATTTCTCTGGCTCTGAGCCATTAGCTTAAGAAAGGGTGCAGTGCTTTCAGTGTAAACATACCTTGTAAGGAAAGCATAAGATGCAGAAAAGCACAGTAAGGGGAGGGGACTCTGTTCAAAGTTTCCAAAATCATGCATAGGCTCTGCTGGTGTGCTTCACAGTGGTGTCTCCACAGAAAGAAGTTATGTCTAGTATCTGCTAATATCCAAGGGTCAGAACCGTACCAGGAGCTGTGTTAACATCCTCAGCCTAGTCTAAACAAGAACAACTTAGTCTTGTCAAGCAGTGTTTCACTGACTGGCCCTGCTCCTGCTCCAGACACCAGTACAGTCACAGCATCCCAGGGTGGTTCTCATCATCTGGCATGAAATGAAAAGGCTTCAAAACTCTGCTGGGTAGCACCTGCACTTTTTAGCGCTTCCTTTGCCTAGTCACTCTCTGGTCTGCTCTAGCAGGTGATCCCAGACCTCTGCCAGATCACCATTGCCTCAAGGTCTCTCCTTCAAGGTCTGCTTTGTGCAAGCTCATTTGCGTTTGGAATGGTTGGTCTAGAACAAAGGTACATCTTTCTTTTGAGCATTTCACCTTTTTCTTTCAATCCTTTAAAAAACATATAATTAAGAACCAACTCCTTGCCCTCTAACTTCCACGTTGGTCTGAAAATTCAACAGAAATTTTCTCTTCTGAATTGTTGATAGTATCAATGGAAAGCTCACATATGCTTTACAATTAAGAAGTTGTATTTGAGGTCTAAGAAGTGTTAATTTCTCCTTCTTCTCAGTGAAGACTTCTGTGTCTCTGACAGGAGCAGATTTACTAGAACAGTCCCTCTTAACAGTAGATGCTGTAGGTCTAAGTTCACAATGGACAAGTCTGATACTCCTGAAAACATTTCTTTAAATTATAGCACATTATCATCATGAAGCAAGTATCTAAATATTCAGGAACTGAGTTAATGTGTGCTGCATTTCTAAACATAGTAGTAGAATTTAAAGATAGACACAGCATTTTGATCTAGTTAAGCAAGAGTGAAACTACCAATGAAAATCAAATTTCTGTGATTTCTGAAGCCTAAGGCCTCTATCCCCTCCTCTGTTTTTTTCCTTTCACTGTTATTAGTAATTAAGACTAGAAAATTGAGTTGATCCATGATCAGGTCATCACACATACAAGGACATTACAAGGAATGCAATTTCTCCTTAATTCATCATTAGGAAGCAAACTCACATGCAAAGTTTGAGTGCTCTTCTACATCATATTACACTGTTTGTCTTAAAAATACAAAGAGGGTGCTGTGACCAGAAGAAAACCCTTCCCTTGAGGGTACATCACTCTGCATGAGTGGGTTTCTCTGCTACATACTTCTGACAAAAATACTCTGAGCATACTTACACTTCACACTTTTGTGGCCCTCCGTGAAAACGCAGAAGATCAGTGAATTACTTCTGCCAAGACTTCTGCCTGAAAGCAAACCACAAGCAGCATATCCTGCTCTGTGTGGATCCTCCCCTCACAATCTGTAGTCTTGTACTGTCCCTCAGCAGTAGCAATGGGAAAACAGCTCTTAAAATTACATGTCACTGTAAACATGTTATAATAAAAGTTACTTTTCCAATATGACAAGTCTCACTTTTCTCCACATATGACCAGGCCTTATTATGGGATCTATAAAAACCATTGGTTTCCATGCATTAGTGACTCACCGCTTCAACCTCTTCTGCATATCCTCTTCCTCCGGCACAGTGTGATCAGAATCAGAATGATGACACCAGCGCCAGCTAAAATCCCCAGAGCGATCATCAGCCAAGCCAACGAGGATCTGACTTCTGTGAAAAAAAAAGGCAACAAAAAATACACCAAACTAAGCTAGTTTATGTAGGAAAAAGTGCAAAAAGAGTCAAGAGGATGTCTGATTAATGACAATGGTACCTTGCTGAGATTGTGAAAGTTATTGCTAAGCAACTGTCATTCCCATACCTGAAACGGTAGTTGGCATAAAGTTTTTTTTGTTCATCCAGAATTAGAGGGTTATTTTGTAAAATGAAAGTTATCCCTCTTACTGTTAAACACTTGTCTTATTGTACTTGACAATCTAGCCTGTCACAAAGGCTAAATTAACTTTCAGAAAAGAAAATGGGCTGTTTTGATGTCTGCAAGTAGCTCTATCCAACATCTGAGTGTAAACTTCCCTCCCTGGTCAGACATTAGCCACTTCATTTGACTACCATTAATCAAAATGATAATATGAAGACTCGTTTCAACACTCACTGATGTTAGCTGGAAAACTTTCTGAATTAAAGTTTACTTGGATTAAACCAAAACTATCATGTCTTTTAGCAAATCTAGGTTGAGCTATTTATTTGAATTTCTCTTTCTCCAAAATATAGATTTTTAAAACAACAAGGTATTAGCCGACTTTTCATTCTCCTAGCAAGGAATAACAACAGTCTTAGTTTCCTGCTTTCTGAGATACACATTTCCTTTTTAAAAGGCCAAAACAAAAGAACATTGCCTTTGGACAGGACAAAGATTTATTATGCCTTTTCAGTTAGTGACACTCAGAGTAAAGAACTAATTTCCTTTTGAACTTTCAGAGGGAAGATATTAAAAGCCAGATCTTACTCTTTACTACTTATTCCTACAAGAAGCACTTCTTGAGCAGGTAATTTGGGAATTAACCCGCTTGGAAGTTAGGAAGACAGGGAAAGCAGCTTGGAATTTTAAGGCTCTGGATTTGGAGACATGTGAATTTTAAATCACCTGAGACAATGTTCCTGTGTGAACTGAGAATGGTATTTCAGCTTTTAATGCTTCTATTTCTCATCTATAGAACTGGACTGAAAGTCTTACCAGTGGAACAGAATGCTGGGAGAAGAAATAAATTAGTACTACAAGGTATGCAGATGTTACTTTGATGTACTTAAGATTTCCCCATAAACCCAATGTATGTTCAACTAATCACCTCCTTATCTGCCTGAAAATACTATTCCTCCCTGACTATTATGGCAATGCATGTGCCTTAGCAAAAATGTCAGATAAATTAAAATATAATACACAAGTTAACTGTACCAAAACACATAGTAAGTTTAACTGAGATGTTTGGTTAATTATTGTTCAGTTGTAGCCTCTTGTTAATTTCAAAACTTCCATTTCAGTGTTTATTAAGTGACCCACAACATTTTTACTTCATCTAGATAGATAACAGGTGACAAATATTTATATCTATCTTTTCACTGTCAAAAAAACTATTAAGACTTTCATAAAAACTGAAGTTTGACTCGCTGCAAAAACCGCAGTGCCTCTAAAACTCCCTAGCTGACTCGTTTGGCTTTTTTCCCCCTCTTGGAGAGGAGCCCAAGATGTTATGATCTCAAGACAGCAATGAACTCGAAGTAGGATTTCCTTTCATCTTACTTGGTACATACACACTTCACTCCCTCCTCTTCCCGGCATATTCCTATCCAAACATGCTATTACAAAACACGAAGCCAAAAGAACACTATCAAGTAGCTTGTATCTTTCACCTACCTCCTTTCATTTTCACAGGCAATTCTATTTTTTGATTCGCGTTGCTTACTCTGCAGGTCAAGTCCTGTGCACTGATGCTCCTAGTGTTGTCGATCTCCAGTTTACTGGTGATGGACACCATCCCATTGGTGTGTGTGACCATCTCCTGGGTAGGAGTAGAACCGAACGAGTTGCTCCAGGTGATGTTGGGCTCTGGGAGGCCAACAGCATTACAGATGGCTGTCAAATGACCTTCGGAAACGTTGTAATGGACAGATGCATTGAGACCTTCCAACACACAAACAAGACAATCCATCACCACAATGAACACCTGGTCAGAAGCAGTAGTAGCAATTTAGCCATTATGAACCAGAACAAAGCTTACTGGATTTGCACTGAACTCCATGGCACAGGAATGCAAAAAAGAATTGTTTGCGTCAGGCACCCCACTGTGATTCAATACTCCTTCCCTTATATTGAAGTTTTACACCCCAAAGGTTTCACTTAACCTGAAATCCTAGGTTTTAAAATAATTTATTAAAGTAAAACCAATCATTGGACCATGCTGTTCTCTTATCTGCTAATTCCTTATCAATGGTAGGGTTAGGCACAGCAGCTCACAGCACTGCAGCTGTACTTGGCACCAAGAGGAAACCTCAGCAGGCAATCTTGGTTTGCCCAAGTTCCAGCTGGGACTGCTCAGGGGCTTACAAACAAAGATCCCACTCCTTGCTTTTTAGCTGCTACTCACAGAATAACAAACAAGGAGAGCCCAGAGCCAAACCCACAACAACAGGCTTGAATATGAACCCAAAGAGTCTTGCACATAGCAGTAATGCTCTGTTTCTACATCATGTTCCACTGAGGGATGCTCCCACCACTGCAGATCTTGAGTTCACTCAAGGAAACACTGTGGGTGAGAAAACACCACTTTTTCCACTACAGACATACCCCTGCAGAGAACCTTACCAAAGACACTCAGGCAGGTACGTCCTGAGAAGGAGCCAAAAGGGAAAGTATTGAAGAGACACATATAACACCCTGAATCATCCAGTCTAGCATCCCAGAAAGTGATGTGTGTCTCATTGAGTACCAGGCTCGTGAAATTCATTCGGTCTTGATAGGGCTCGTGAATCTTTAATCCTTTTGCGGTACTGTATGTAGCTATATTAATGTGTGATTTTTCAGAGTCCTTTTGCCAAGTCACTTGCAGAACTTCCTTGGGGTCTGTCAGAGCACAGCTGAGAGTCACATTTTCGCCCACCTTCACATTTCTGTATTCAGCCTGTGGAACCACTGCAGCGACAAGAAACAGTTAATGAAATGGGCAGACGTCACACATATTCAGAAGCCTAATGCTGATTCTAATCTAATTCTGATTACCCACAGACAACAATTCCATCAATTACATATTGTTTCTATAGTTTTACCCCACCAAAAAGTCCTTTTCCTGCATCCTCCTATGTTGATTTATACTGGCTGAGGCTCTCCATTTAAAAGAAAAAGACATACCCTATTACTGTACCCATCCCTGCAGACTTCTCATTTCAGTAGTTCATTGCTTTCCTCTCAGCAAAGACAAATTTTTTTTGTTTCCTAAAAGGTAGGGGAACACTGAATGCACAGGGAAGTGCACACCAAGCCATTCTCAAAGAACTGAGAAGTAAAATGAGCTGAAGAGAATTTCTGGAGTTTGCAGTGCATTCGAGAGGGAGGGAAAGAAAAAGAGAGATGTTTTCCTGAGAGGAGGATCCACTACAGGAAGATGTGAACTCAAGTAAACAACAGTATCCAGTGTCACTGTAGATAAGACGCTCTATGCCCCCCCCCCACCTCTAAATGCTGCTCCAAGAGGTTTTGTGTCACATCTGCCAATTCCATGTCTATGCCTCAGCTATCTAACATATGTCAAATGACACCAGCAATCTGTAATTAACCTAATTTTGCCTCTTACTCTGACTGTTGCAGCCTTAGGAATCAGAAACCGGTTCTCTAACCATTTTCAGGAAGATTTCAAGAAATTCAACTTACCATTTGCCTTTCCAAGCCCAGCACAAGCCAGACACAAAACCAAAGCTCGGAAACTCATTTTGGAAGGTAACACCTGCTTCACCTGAAGAAAGATAAGGAGATGCATGACAAAAAAAATTGCATGCTAGAAGTTAGAATAGCACTAATCCACCAGAAGCATGGCATACTGGTAGTCCAGGACTAGCTGCAGAACTGGGAGAGAGGTAGGGTTAGCTGGTGAGATCAAGGGATAAATTGAAAGCAACATCTCTGAGGATTTCAGGACTCTCCATCTGTCCAGAACTGCCTGAACTGAGGAACTTGTGAGGCATACTGCACCTGCTATGTACAAATATATTTCCAAGTTGGGAAAGGGGCAAAAATAAGGTTATGTGGCTGCTTTCCCTAGTGAACAGCTTTCGACCTGCTTCCTGTTCCCTCAGTCAGTTAATATTGCCACACTACAACTGAATAGTAGACCTGTCTGAACTGAAGCTGGTGTCATATTTAAGTGGACATGTTGTTTCACATGACATACCTCTGCGACACACATCACCTACACCTGAGTTGCTTTGCCAATATCTGCAAAACTAGCTGATGCATCTTAGGAATGTCTTCTGTCAAGAATGTAAGCAAAGTGAGTGGAGCATCTCCCTTACAAGGGAGCTGAGACTCTTTAGCTTGGAGAAGAGGCGAATGAGCAAAGACCTCATTAATGTTTACAAATTTGTAAAGGGCAAGTGTCAGGATGAAGGAGTCAGGCTCTTCTCAGTGACAGCCAATGACAGGACAAGGGGCAATGGGAGCACGCTGGAGCATAGGAGGTTCAATCTGAACATGAGGAAAAACTTTTTCACAGTGAGGGTGACAGAGCACTGGACCAGGCTGCCCAGAGAGGTTGTGGAGTCTCCTTCTCTGGAGACATTCAAAACCCGCCTGGACATGTTCCTGTGCGACCTGGTCTGGGTGATCCTGCTCTGGCAGGGGGGTTGGACTGGATGATCTTTCGAGGTCCCTTCCAACTCCTAATATTCTGTGATTCTGCAAAAGCCCAACTTTTAAAAGATTTTCACAACATGCAAAAAATAGAAGAGAGGATCAGTTATAAAACATTTTCTGTGTTATCATTTGGCTTAAAAAAAGGAGGGCTGATGAATAAATAAATTAATTAGATGGAGGAAAAAAATATTTAAGAAACAAATTCTCAGCAAACTTGTGCACACAATGCATATGCACACAACCAGCAGCCTGCCTTTAAATTTTAAACATGCTGTGCTAAAACAACTCTGATACAACTCCACAGCTACCAAGCATGAATACAGGCCAAGTTCTTATGCATAAAATCAGGAAACAAGAATCCAGCAGTAACAAGCTCAAGGAACAATGAGTCTGACAGATAATACAGTGTAGTCATACACTTGAGCACAGCCTTAAGAAATTCACATAGATAATCCTAAAAACATGCAAAAATCAAGCACAGCAAGCAAGAGAAATTTTCTTTTATAAAAGTGTTTATCAACCACTGAAAGATGTGCTACAATTGCAGGAAAGCATGGTTTTCAAGGACAGCCTTCTCTCTTGGTGCTTTAATACCCATTAAAGTCCTCAGCACACCATTGCTCGCAACTGGTGTAGCTACAAGATTTCACGCAATGTGGAACCAGGCTATAGCCTAACTGTACCGATCACACAAAAAGCCAGTTTATGGTGCAGGCTTAATAATTAAGTGAACGATGAACTAATGAATGAATAAATAAAGCTTGTAATACTAGGGCTAGTGAAGAATAAATCCATCACTATATCCTACCTTCCCAAACCGCACCTCCTGAGCCACCGGCTGTACCCCGTCTTATATCCACTAGTACTCTGAGACCTCCTGTGAAACGCCTCAACTTTTAATAACTTTTTATACTTCTGGCGACCAGCTTCAGTAAGTGCTCGGCGCTGCTCCTCCCGGCGGCACCCTGTGCATACTCCTGCTTACAAGAGGCCAGGAAGGGCTCGGGGACCGGGAGCTGTTTCTGTCGCAGAGCCGCCACACGCCCGAACCTCCTCCGGGCATGAGCCTCTGGGCATGGGTGGGGCCTGAGTGGCGGAGGGCACCGGCCTCCCACCGCCCCACACGGACACCCGCTGCTTGCCTTCCCCCCTAAAACTCACCTCAAACCTGTAAGTGAGCCCAGGAGGGGTGGTGAAGGGAGCGAGAGGGATGCCTACTCACCGTCAAGTAGAGCTGGAAGGAGGGAAGAATCGCGCCAGTCCTTCCCAGGAGCCCCGCCCCGAGAGCCCGGAAAGAAAGTCCCTTATGCCGGCGGAGCCTTCCGAGGGTTTGCTTGCGCAGTCCACTCGGCCGCAGCCCTCTTGGGTGAGGACGGTGGCGGCGGCAGGTTCTGGCACCGGCAAAGGGGCGAGCCCGTGCCGTGAGCCCACCCCGCTCGCGGCTATTGCTCGCTTAGCCCCAGCACTGTCACCCCGTTTCCTCACCTCCGTGCCCCGCCTTGCCCCTGGAATTGGCTTCAAAGGGTTCCCCCTCCCCCTTTTCCCTCTCTTTGAAGCGTTGCTAGTATCAACCATTAAAGAACAAATTAAAAATCCACACGACAACCCCCCCACTTGCTTACAGCAAGAATGTCATAAACCCTGAAACGCAGCCAGGTTCCAGTAACACAGTGCTGTGAGCACTGAGTTCTCACAGCACCCCGGGATGGAGGGTCACGCTGCTTTTGAAAGTCAACACCATAAACCCGAACTTCCTTCTAAGAAATTTTGGGTTGCTTTTTATGTTCGAAGCCGGTTCGTCCCTGGTTTCAGTTTTAGGATAGTGACAGTTTTTTATTAAAGACATCTGTGCTATCCTAAACCACTGAAACTAGAATCCAGTGGCAGGAACAGAAGATAATAATAGTAATAGTAATATAATGGCCACAAGCTGTGTCTTTTATTTCATTGGGAGTGGTCTATTGCTTTCTCTGCTACCTTCCTGTTGGGCTGAGAGGAAAAGGGGCAGCACCGGTGATACAGGGCAATCTTGCTGCCACCTTCTTGTTGTTAAAATACAGGATCAGTGTTAAAATACACTGGAAAGTTTTCTCTTTTGTAGTTTTATCATCAGGCTTGTCCCAGACTTGACAGAAAACAACTCGTTTCTCAGTTTGATTTATTAGAAACAGCATCCTTTGCAGTCAATACAGGACATTCAGTGACTGCTGTTTGCTGTTTCTTCAGCTGCTTTCACACATGCACACATACATGTTCATACACCATTCATATCAAGCGTAGTATTTATCTTGCACAGCCCTAGAAAGGGCTCTTCTTTGCATCATTATTCATGGGAAAAACATGACAGCTCAGTTTCAAACCCCTGCCAAAATTTTTTGGCAAAGGCACCCGTACAGTGGCCATGAGCCCACATAACCCCAGATACCCTTTCTTATTTAAGACCCATATATGCAGGACTATTTGAAGCACTGCTGTTAAACTGTGCTAAGGAACGGGATGGTGTTTGCACCTTTCCCGAGTCATCCCAGGCTCATCTGTGTGTTAACTGTGCCTGTTCTGCTGCTGCCAGTACCACCGTGCATAAAGCAGTGCTTATGACCTGCAAAAAAAATTTAAAAATCCCCACCAGATCAGATGTAACCTGTCGCTGAAGGCTGAAGGTCAGGGCAGTGGCTCTTCTAGCTGGATGCAGCTGTCCCTGGAGACATCTCAGCCACGGTGCTTGATTTACTGGAGCCCTTCCTCTGCTAAATAAAGAACCAAAGCCAGAGCTCCACCGCTGTGTTTTTTCAACATTTTCTTCTGTCTTCTAGAACAAATGAGTAGGTCTCAGGTTACTTAAATTTCCCTCTTCTGGCCTTATGCTTTTTGTTTTCAGTACAGAATGGGTTCCCTCTAAAGTAGGACATGTCTCCAGCAACTAACCTACTGTTGCTGTTTGAGACTGGTGTACCTACATCCTTTGCACACATTTTTCTTTTTATGAAAAAAATGTGTTAGCAAGTCTCCTGTGCTCACCTGCCTTCACTACAGCTGAGGGGGTTTCAGGGGGAACTCCAGAGAACTGCAGACTACATAGCTTAAAATAAATTTATCCAGAAGTGCCCTGCGCCTTCAAAGTAACAAATGCAGGGAAGTCCCAGGGACCTCTTCCTGCTCTTATTTCATAAAAATAAAGAGGACATTTGGGGGACTTGAGTGATATTTTATACTAGCTCACCCTGTAACTCATATCTACTAAAGTGGAATAGTTCTATATTTATCCAAATTTTACTGCTCCTTCAGTGGGCTGGGGAAGCTTTGAGAAGAAATAAGAAAATGATGAAAGGGTCTGGCAATTAAGATGGCTGCTTCTTTGTAAGAGAGGGAGGAAACTAGAGCTGAGCAAGGAAAGGATAGTTCTGAAGTAGTAGATGAAGACCAGAGGTAACCTCAGGGCAGACAGAGACAAATGGAAAGTACTCCAGGCAGGCAATGACAGAAAGTTCAGAATCTTTTTATATTCATAGAACAAGATACAAAAATATTTTTCTGCCCTATTCTGTGCTCTCATGTCAACTGTTTCTTTTTTCAAGGACCTTGTTCTGCTCAGCAGTCTCTGCTGAGTCCTGCAAAGTTCTTTGCACATGGCCTTCTCTGGAGCTGGTGCTGGCTGAGCTGGCACCAACTCCCAGGTGTGACAAAGTGAGTAAGCAGAGAGCACTTGTCCTAAAACCTGGAGAGTTTCTTTGTTCCTCTCATTTCTTCACCTGCAATACACTCTGTGTGCTGGTGGAAGAGGCAATCTGAAATTCCCTATGCCATGAATGAGGTTTATTCTTTGGTTTTATTTCCTTTCCCTTCTGGGTGGATACACTCTGCTAGTGTGTCTTTCCTTCTTCCTGGTTCTTCCCTTGATTTCTGGGCTAATGACCTCTTTTAAGCAGCCAGTGAAATTTGTACAGGTTTAAGGAAATTAATATAATACAGTTGTTGCAAGTTGTCATTATTTAACAGGGACAGAAAATAAAGCAATAGAAGACAACTAAAGTCAGTGACACAGATTCCAGTAAAACCAAACACACTAAGTTTCACAAAGCTTGTTGCCTGTTGAAGGCTTACATCAGGACTGTTAGGCTCTGCTGATCCAACTGGCTTTTCTCATATAAATTTGCACATCACCCTTAATCATCAAACTCAAGCAATGCTTCCTCAGGTCATGCATGCTCAAATAAGTCCTAAGATATCCATGCCCAAGCTTGCATTCTCTTCCCTTCTCTCATTTCCCAGTGAAACTTGTTGGTATTTTGTGTTGGACTGTTCATGTCTTTCTCACTGATCTTTATTTACATGCCTCTTCTCTGCATGAGGGCTGAACATCCTGGCAGCCAGGGGCTGTAGATGGCATTGGTTGTGCAAACCCTCTCAGAAGGTTCTGCATATTACACAGACTAAGAAATACACTTGCACCCCAGACACTGCAAATCCTAGTTTCCTAGGGATGAGTAACTGGGAGGAAATCAGGTTGATACTGTGGAAAGAAAGATATTTCATAAAAGAAAGGTGAGATAGTGACTACATTTTTTAAATATTAATTTCTGCTGTCCCACAGACCTGCCTTCAGCTCTTGGGACAGACACACTAAAAAGAAAGCAAGCTTGGGCAAGTTATCTGGGTTTTGTCAGTAAGGCTGGATTTGGGACAGCTTTGGTCTCAGCTTTTTGTTTTGCTTTGCTTCTAAAACTAGTAATGTTTTTCCTTCTGGAAGGAAACAATACAATTACTAGGACTGAAAGAAATTATCAATTCCATTTCATCAGGAAGAATCAGAGAGCACTTCTAAACTCCTACCTTGATACCAAAATACTATTTGAAAGTCCAAAAGAAAAAAAGAATAACACTCGTGAGTTACTATTTTAATGGAGGACTCACTGAAGGCATTTTCACTTTAATTTGTGAACTCTCCCACTAGAGGGTACTCTGCTATTACAAAAGAGTGTGCTCTGCACTACTAACACAAGCTGTTAGAAAAGCCTCTGCAAACACATTGGAGGGACATTTGTAACACACCTAGTGTAATGATACAGGAAGTTGTAGGGAAGGCTTTCCAGCTTGAGTCCTTAAAACCAACTTTTTTCGAAATACCGATCTTGATACAGTTCCGTGGGTCTTGCTGCATCCACAGCACAGATCCGCCCGCCTGATCACTTGTGAAATGTCAAAGGGCATCCCAGGACACGTCACCTACTCACCAGCTTGCCTGGCTTGATCTTTCCTGGCGTTCGTATTCTCACCCGTGCTCGCTCCAGGTGCCGCACCAGGGACATGCAGGCTCTGACCCTAGTCCATGCTGGTGGCTGCACTTGGATTCTCTCACTCGGGTGTCCCCAGTCACTGGCGCCCAGGCATACGTGCCTGCTGGCCCATGGTCCTGGCCCAGCTGCTGGCACCAGGCCCCCATACAGACATGAAAACTGGCTAGGGAGGCCCTCACCAGGGAAAAGGAGTTAGAATTGGAGTTTAATGAGAAGACAGGGCAGACTGTGGTGACCAGGTGCTGAGCATAGCCAGACAAGCATACTGACCAGCCTCCTGCATACATGCCACCAGGCCCTTTTATCCCTTTATCCCTCCATTTTCTCAGGCTTTTTCATCTCCAAATCCCCTTGATTCCTCCCTTTCTCACCTTGGATTTCTCCTCTAAGCAACCCATAATAAGTCCTGTGCAATCCCAAAATGTTTTTCTCTTGCATCTCATCACATGTTCATACCCCCTTTTGAATTCAGGCAGTGATCCCTCTCATTTCAAAAGGTGCTCCACTGATGACTCATCTGGAAGGGGTTTCACACCCTGACCCTGAGGATCTCCTGGGATATTCCTGGTAGGGGACTGGGCAAGATGTCACCTGCACTGAGTTCTTAGATGGGCTCCCCACCTGCCTTTGGGACTCTGTGCTCCTCTGGGCTTGTGGAGGTGGGCCTTTAGTGGTTTGACGTATCTCCTTCCTGTGCTGGGCTGGGGAGCAACCAGGGTGGGGTGTTATTTGGACTTCCCCACCTGCTGTAGCCTCTCTGTTCTCCTTCACGGGTGTGTAGCCGAGCTCCTTGTCGCATAACCCAACAGGTCCCCTCTCAGACATGTTGTGGATGTTGCTGTTCAGATCTTCTTCTTCCTCTGAAAACAAGCGTCTGCATTTTTTTTTCTCTCTTAGTTTTTCCTTCAGGTCTGGTGGTCTTTTGCGAAGTGAGGAGCCTGGTGTCTGCTCCTGCAAAAGACCCAGCACGCTGGTGTGGTAACCATGACATAGCTCTACATTATCTGTCAGAGAGAAGTGATGAGAAGACAAGAGGGCTCCCACTCACAGCACAGGACTAGCGAGAGCTTGCAAGGAAAACAGGGCACCTGTGGGAGGTCAGAGGAAAGTGGCTTGTAGAGGTGACTCACAGTTGTGGTCACTTACTAGTTTTGTCTGTGGATGCCACCAGCCCTCCAGAGCACCTTCATGCCTACAGGACCAGCAGGGCAGAGTAGACTTTTCTGGGGAAACTTCTGCGTGAGACTGCTGGTTACAGCACCTGAACTCTGCAACGCTCTGTCGCCTTTGTCCAGAAGGGACATCCCATCTGCCTTCCTGGGCCTTTCCACCTAACCATTGATGAACTTTTCTCCTTCATGCTTCAGGCCTTCCTCAGCATTGCTAGAGGTTAGAAGGGGCCTGTATGGTGTAATCTACCTGGTGTGGCTGTTCCCTGCAGCAAAGACATGGCAGCAGGAGTGGACCCTAGCTCTTGGTAGAAGGGTTTTGTCACACTGCTGGTAAGTGTTGCCAAGGCTTTTGAAGGATGCAAATAATTACTGGAAGCCTTGGGCATTTGCATTACCTCATTTTGATAAACAATGTGCTGGTCTTTTGGCATGTGCAGGATCACAGCTTTCTCCCTTAGGTCTTGGTGTAAACCTTTCTCCTTTGCAGGTGTTCTGGGTGTACTACACCTCCTTAGAATGAAAACAAAACAAAACAAAACAAAACCAAAAACCAACAACCATTAACTATTCACATAGTGCTTAGAAACCTCCTGGTATTTAGAGTAAATCTTGCAATTTTAAAGATGCTGTTACCAGCTAGGTAAGTTTCCAGGGCAGGTGTATAGAAACACCAACAGGAAACAGAAAGGCAAATTGCAAGGCAGACAGAGGCAAGCCATGTCATTTCCAAGAAAATGAAAATTATTCTTACTTTTTCCTTTTTCTGTTGATTCGTCTCGCACCATATATCAGGCTTATTAAGAACATCACAGCTATTAAGATTGTCAAGATGATTATGCTTTTCTGGACACCTGCAAGAGGAAACCAGTAAGTTCACACAGAACATAGAGGGATGTCATCATGTTTCTTGTGTCCTCCTCTTCTTCAGTTGGGACTGAGCTTGTGCTCATTTATCTTTGAAGAAGAGAAAGGAACAGTGTAGCAGTACAACACTGTGGTTGGTAAGGAATTATTTTTTTAAATAAATACTGTTAATGTCTCACACTTCCCTGGTACTGGGGGAACCAAACCTCATTTTTACTCCTGTTCTATTTGTGTTTCACTTTCTGAATGAAGAAGGTTTATAATGAGGAAAGTATCCTAGCCTTCCTGAGACATATCCTCCTGCAAGACCTTCCACGTGAAATTTTGTTCCCCAGTGTTCAACAACCAGGGGCCTGCTCTGCTGGTAATCTCCAGCCGTGGATACTGCTAGAGAGCTGATCACATCTGCTCTAAATCAGTGATTATATAGAAATATAAACATACAGAAACATATAAACATATGCATGCACAAATCTACATATTTGTTAGATATATAAATGCACACACCCACCACACAGACACAAAGCTACCACAGGGAGGAGTCTTCTGGAGAGTTTCAAATAATGAAATCTTCATCTAGCATGAGGTCTGAACTCCCAGAAAAATGTCTAGTGAGACCTACACAAGTACCGGCTGCACTCACACAATTGCACATCTTTTCCTAAGCACTCCCCACTACCCGCTGCGCCTCTCCATACAAACACAGCCTACCTTCCGTTCCTTTTTCCAGGTAAACTGCCTTCATTTTCCTTCCCTGTGGATGGTCAAGGAGGCAGATCAAGGCATGGAGATGGCTGGCAGAGAAGGTGAGCCTGTTTGCCACCGTTATCGTTCCATTTGGATTTTGGATGTGATGTATTTCAGAGAACTCATCCAGCTCACTGTCATCCAACCAGGTGATTTTGGGGGCAGGCCTTCCTGTTGCTGAGCAAACTGCAGTGAGGAGACCCTCGGTGGGCAGATGGGAGTCATATTCCACTGTTAGCTCAGAAATTGCTGAAAGCAGAAAGAGAAGGTACTTTTTACACTCTGTGGTGAGTTCACAGTCAGAACTGGACGGGTCACCCCCACACAGGGGTTCTTATCTGAAAGCATCTCCTGCAATATTCACCTTCACCTCCTCTGAGGAAAAGTGTGGAAGTTGTGGAAACTATCCCCCGGAGATACTGCTGCATGGGAAGTCTCCATGCGGTGGAGGAGATAATGCCTTACCCACCTCCTGACTACACCAGGCCTGTGCTGAGTGCCAGAAAGTGAGAAGGTGTTAGTGGAAAACTTACTTTGGATGTTGAGGCGTATATCTTTGCTGAAAGAGCCACGAGAGAACACGCTGAAAATACATCTGTAATAGGACTCATCCTCGAGTGTGAGATTTTGAAGTGAGATAGCTGAGGCCTTCAGGGTTGCTCTAATGAAACGTGCCTTCTTCTGAAATGACCCTATCAGCCTTGGCCCGTGCTTGGAGCTGTAGGTGGCTATGTTCAGGAAGGAAGACCCATTTTTCTTCTGCCAGGTGACTTGCAAAACATCCATTGAAAGCGAGAAGTTACAATAGAAATTTGCCTCTCCACCAAGGGTGGCTGCAATAATGCTATCAGTTTCCACAGCTTCCTTCAAACCTAGCAACAAAGCAAACCCAGGAATAAAGCAAACTCCAAAATCAGAACAAGAGGAAAAGTAATTTGCTTGGGGAAGGCTATAATGCCTTGGAAGCATCCAGTCACAGTGTTCCCATTTTGCAGAGCACTGGAGCAAGGAACTCCACCATGAGGCCATGTGGTACACTGGGAGACCTCAGACACCTTGATCTCATGGGTGGCCATCACATCACTAGCCTATGCTGTATATTTCCCGTGGTGAAGAGGAATGTGACATGGGAACAAGGGCAGGTAGGCTCCTTAGCTATCTCAGCAGACTTGAGCCCCAGGCTCATCTGCCTGCTTCTTCCCACTGCATTACTCCTAGCTTGCCTTTGTCCCCAGAAGCTTAGAGATGTCCTCTACAGACCTAACACACAGCAACCACCCAGTTAAAGTGGCTCTTGCTCCTGAGAGCATCCCTGCAGCCTTCTCACTGGCACCTGCAGGGGTGTGGGGGGAGGCAGAGCAGTCCAGGGCACCCTGCAGCTGGGAGGCAACACAAATGGCTTCAGGGGATAGCCCCCTGCCCCAGCCTCTCTCAACAGAAGTGTGCATCACCCAGACACGTGCATTGGAAATGCAAACCTGCTCCATCCCTTGTGAATACACGGTCCTAATATACAGCCAGAGTGTAAAAACAAACTGCCCCCTGCTCAGTCCATCCTGCATTTCCTGAT
This sequence comes from Mesitornis unicolor, assembly GCF_000695765.1. Lineage (NCBI taxonomy): Eukaryota > Metazoa > Chordata > Aves > Mesitornithiformes > Mesitornithidae > Mesitornis > Mesitornis unicolor. The sequence goes on along the minus strand of NW_010185084.1, from coordinate 73,438 downwards.
AGTGCTGCTGACCAGCCCCCAGACTACTAACTACTGTTCCAGTTATCTCTTAGTATTTTTCAGTCAGGATGGCATCTGGGTCCCTCTGCTTGCCAAGAAAGGCTTGTGCTGTGCTGGAATTAACCTCACGGGGAAAGGGCACTCTACTCACCCATCACTGGCTGGCAGCCTCCACAGAGCAGCCACAGGCAAATTTCAGCCCAGTAAAGCAGGGGGAAAAGCATGGTGGGACAGACCAATCGCCTAGAAAACCCTTTCTCCGCATCCCTCAGAGGGCAGTTGGCACACCCAGGTTGAAGGTTTCGCGCCTTTTTTTCAAAGTGCTCCTCAGAGGCCAATCAGCGGGGCTGTGGTGGCAGGGATGGCGGGCAGCAGCCAGTCAAATGAGGTCAGGAGCCTGGTCAATCATTAATTGACTGTCATAAACCACTGCCAGTCAGTGGCAGGACTTTGTCCCCTGCCAACTGCTCTGGTTGCCAGAGCTGGAAATAAGCAGCACCCCTTGTTGTTTGTTCCCCTCCCCCCAACTTCAAAGCTTGGTGTTGCCCTTTGTTAGCCCCATGCTGCTGAGCTTTGCTACGAGTGCCATCAGGGTGACTTGCACCTCACAAGGTGTAAATGTGGGATCTTCCCAATAAGTGTAGGTGGTGGCTGGCAGAGAGGGAACAAAAGAGGGGTCACAGGCCCCAGCAGCCCCCACTGCCTTTCTCTTTGGCAGGGAAGGGAGGGTGGGCAGAGGGGCACTGCCTGTGGATCACCACCCCTGTGGCTTGCTGAGCACCTTGCTGGGCACTGGTCCCAAGCTTTTTGGGGGGGTGTTGTGGCTTATACAGTTGCTCTATCACTCAGTGCCTCCTCCCCATACAGGGATGGGGGTTAGGAAAAGCAAAGGAGATTTGTGGGTTGAGATAGAAATCTATTTTAAAAAATAATAATAATAATATTAACTACAGTTATAAATTACACAGAGTCATACTCAGCCAATATTGTGGGGGAGTAGGCCTCAGGGTTAGGATGGTAAACAAGTCCCTCTCGAAACATCAGCCATGGAAGAGGGAGCGGGAAGGAGAGGAAGAGGCAAAGGAGGAGGAAGAAGGACCATGCCCAGCAAACTCCTCAATTTATAGAGAATGTGACATCGATGGTGTGAATAGTATTAATTGGTCAGTCTGGTGCCACCTTGAGGTTGACTTCCCTAGGTTTCTGTTCCCCCCAGCCGCTGCATCTGTTTATCTCAAGACCTTGAAGACCTTGAGCCCTATGACAACCTGCATATCAGTATTAGCTGAAACCTATAACTAAGTTTTATCATCTTTGTTCCCATGAAAATAGAGTGTTGTAGTCCTTACAAAATTACAGCTTTCCTCAACAGAAAACTGACTCTAGAAATTCTGTCCCACTAAACCAGGATAGGAGGTCACTTGCCTCCCATGGACCTGGCACAGAGGACTGACAAGCAAGAACAGAAGATAATTCTCCACAGAGAGGGCAGCGTGGAGACACCTGCAGATGCCACTACTTTGCCCCAACCCACAAGCAAGCCAAACCCACAGACTGGATTATGAAAGGAGTCTCTGCAAAGGGCAGGTTTGTCTGAAATCTCCCCATCCCATATGTGTTTGCATCTCATGTAGTTCCAGAAAGGGTAAGCCATGAGTGTGACAGTGCTCCTGGGTTTGGGGGCAAAGTCTTGCACCCAAGAATTTAGATGTAAAACCACACAGCACAGCTCCTGGCCACATGGTAAACCAATGGTGAGATTAAGCACCATGTGAAGTTTCTAGTTGTATTTACAGAAGGATACATATCATACGTTATACAATTGTTCTGGGTTTTTCTGTAAGAAAGGGAGAAGGCTATCTTACAGGAAAATGTGAGAAGGAAACGCCATACATATTTTGCCTGTGTTCACCTCTGCTATTTATGAATTTGACCCTTCTCTCCATCAGGAGGGGCAGTATAATGTTTTAGATTTCTTGCAGGTTTCCATGGATTTACATTCCCCCACACACCTTTCTACCCCTAAACCTTGTAGATTAATTCATAAAAAGGCTACATAGACTCCAGCACATCCCTCCTGGCACCCTTATCAGGGGAAGAGGCTCCATCCAGCCTCTCGTTAGGCCTCACAGCACCAGCTTACACTGCAGGCAAAGAGCAGGGAAGTGAAACCAGTGCACACTACCGTATCAGAACCCTTCCACAGGATCCCTTGGGGATTTTCAGCTTCTCTCAACTTCCCTGGCTCTATCAACTCCTTCCTCTGATGCCAGTTCCCATCTCAGCTGTGGGTAGAAGGCGCTGCCGTACCCCAGGGGAGTAGCCAGGCAGGAACATTTGGGACCTACCTCTCTGTGGTTCAGAGCAAGCCTCCAAGAGCCTGCCAAGTGGTGCTCCACAGCAAACTCTATGTCATGTAGTAAAGCAAGCCATGACAACTCAGCTGTGTCCCCTGTTCCAGGGTCAGAATTGCCAACCAAATTCAGGTGCTTTATTGACAAACCAAAACACTAAGCACCAGAGATTCTTGCAGAAGCAACTCAAGCCAGGAAAGAGAGAGCAAGGACAAGAGAGGATGCAGCTAATGCTGTGAAGGTCACACAGGGACTTTCCTGGGTTGGAGGGCCAAAAAGCAAGTGGAACTGAGTACACTCAATGCACATGGGCAGCTGCATGGGGAACACGAGCTCGCTGGCCCAAGAAAACAACCAGCCTTAGCTAACACTAAGCAGCCAACACAAATATCACTGCAATGTGAATCTTGCACTCAAGGTACAGTAGACAGAGCAGATCTGCTTCTCTGTCATCAGTTCCGACCCCATCTGGAGATGGGAAAGCAGGCCCAGGTGCAGGCATCAGGAGAGAGTCGCATGCATAAAGATTTTTATGGAGGTATGTCTTCATTTTCCTTGCTATGTCAGAGGGGAGGTTGGTGCAATCATCTTAAACTGTGCCCACTTCTCCCCTTCTAGTAACTCTTCATTATCACAGAATCAGAGAATGGTAGGGATTAGAGATCTCTGAAGGTCATCTACTCCATCCCCCCTCTAGAGCAGGATCACCAAGACTAGATCACATAGGAACACATCCAAGTGGGTTTTGAATGTGTCCAGAGAGACTCCACAACCTCTCTGGGCAGCCTGTTCCAGTGCTCTGTCACCCTCACAGTGAAAAAGATTTTCCTTATGTTTAGGTTGAAACTCCTGTGTTCCAGTTTGTGACCATTGCCCCTTTGTTCTGTCACTGTGCACAACTGAGAAGGGTCTGGTCTCATCCTCCTGATACCCATCCTTTAGATATTTATAAGCATTAATGAGATCCCCCATCAGTCTCCTTTTCTCCAGGCTAAAGAAACCCAGCTCTTTCAGCCCTTCCTCGTATGGGAGGTGCTCCAGACCCCTCAACATCTTAGTGCCTCTATGCTGGACTCTCTCCAGTATTTCCTTGTCCTTCTTGAACTGGAGACCCCAGAATTGGACTCAGTATTCCAGATATGGCCTCACCAGGGCAGAGCAGAGGGAGAGGATAACCTCCCTCCACCTATTGGCCACACTTCTTAATACACTCCAGGATGCTATTTGCCTTCTTGGCCACAAGAGCACATTGCTGGTTCATTATCCAGGCAGCAAAATGGGTTCAGTTATTTTTATTACAGCAACAACCTTTACACTCCGAATCTCACTGTTTTTTTTACCTGGGTGAGGATCCTATCGGCCAACTGCATGCTGTGGGTCAAAACATGTCCCCGCTTGTTACCATGAAAATGACAACATAGAGAAATGACACTTGCACCTCTAAAATGTCCTAGTAACAGGTCAGATTATTGAAACAGAATCTGTTTGACTTCTTAAATTGTTTTCGTTCTCCCTGACTTCTATTTTATTTTATGAAATTCCTGAACTTTGCACACAAAAAGAAACTGGCTAGTTTTCTCTTTTCAGGCATTTACCAAAGGCTCTGGAAGATGCAGTTGTTTGTTTAACAAGAATTACTTGTCCAAGCCAGACCTCAATGCTTTCAACTTTTCAGATAAAGCAGTGTGTTTGGACTGTAAGTACTGAAGCATCTGACCTTAATTAATTAATTCTTATTTTCTGAACTAAAAATAAAAAAAGTCTGCAGAACTGCCCAAGGATAAAATTCAAAAGAGGACTTTCTGGGAGACACTTTTTCAGGCCTTAGTTTTGCTATTTCTGCTGATGCCAAAGAGGAGAATTACTAGTGAAGAGAAAGACAGTTCATCAGCAGATTTATATCACTGTATGTTCTTCCCCTTTCTGTTGGTTCATGTTTCTCATTCTCAATTCTGCTGGAGACCAGTGGGCACCCTGCTCTTTGTCACAGCCTGTACATGAAAGGGTGAGTAGGAAAGGAAATGTTGGCTCCCTCCTGGCTGCAAACACAGACATGTCAGCTGCCGAGCCAAGAGGGGCAGACATAAGCTTGGCAAATGCCATGCAGTTGCTTTTGGTAGCAGGTTACCACTAAAAGGGTTCACCCGCCTCATTTCCTGTTGGTAGCATGTTTACTTCAGTTAGGAACTTGTGGGGATTTTGTACTTTTGATCAGAAACCGACTGGGGAACGTAAAGTGCAATACCCAGTGACAGCCTCTCTCCTGCAGCAACGACACCCAGCTGTGCCAAGCCCTCTCCTTCCTTGGCTGCATTACCCGTAGCCAGTCTCATGTCATACACCAGCTGTCACCGACCAAGGGGCAAAAAGAGACCGTCCACCGCTAATTAACTCCACAAACTGTGCAAAACAGCACACTTGCTCATGCACTTAAGTGATGCACTTTCCCAAGCTCTTGGGACATCTCTGTGGCTTGGCTGCCAAACTGGAATATTGTGTCCAGTTCTGGGCCCCTCAGTTCAAGAAGGACAGGGAACTGCTGGAGAGAGTCCAGCGTAGGGCTACAAAGATGATCAAGGGAGTGGAGCATCTCCCTTATGAGGAGCGGCTGAGGGAGCTGGGTCTCTTTAGTTTGCAGAAGAGGAGACTGAGGGGAGACCTCATTCATGTTTATAAATATTTAAAGGGTGAGAGTCACGAGGATGGAGCCAGGCTCTTCTCGGTGACAAACAATGATAGGACAAGAGGTAATGGGCACAAGCTGGAACACAGGAGGTTCCACTTAAATTTGAGAAGAAACTTCTTCTCAGTGAGGGTGACAGAGCACTGGAACAGGCTGCCCAGAGAGGTTGTGGAGTCTCCTTCTCTGGAGGCATTCAAAACCCGCCTGGACGCCTTCCTGTGCAACCTCATCTAGGCGTTCCTGCTCCGGCAGGGGGATTGGACTAGATGATCTTTTGAGGTTCCTTCCAATCCCTAACGTTCTGTGATTCTGTGATTCTGTGATTCTCCAGCCAATTAGTCTGCTAAAGCCCTGAAGAAGTGAGAGGCCACAGAGTGACACAGATCCCAGTTAACATTCTCATTGCAAAGCAAATCTTGTCAGAAGTGTTATTCCTGGAAGAGCCTTTAGGACTTACTTCCTAACAAACTGCCAAACCTGGAAGATTTCCTGGGGAAATAATTCCCTCATTTGGCTCCACTTAGAGCCCCTTCCTCTGCACTCAGGTTCTATGTGTGCCCTTTTGCCCTGGTCCCCTCTCCTTCCCTCCTTCCTCCCCAAGTCCCACTTCCCAGCCCAACCCCATGACAATCCCTGAATGGAGAAGGAGGAGGGGTGATCCAGGCAAGAGGAGAGCATCATCAAAGGTGTGATGAAATGGAATAACATCAGGGAGAGGAAACAACCTCGAACAGACCAGGAGAGGCAAACTATGCAGCTGGATCAAGTAACAGCGAAGCAAAGGACCAACTCTCTGTTGTTCGTGGCACAGATATTGCACTAGTTGACAGCATATCATCAGGTCTGGATTTCCCTGGACCAGAAAAGGAGCAAAGGATGAAAGAAATGTACTAAGGGAATGACGAGAGCTTTATAGTATAGGGTCCCCAGACCTTCTCACTCACCTTTCAGGAAAAGCATCAGTCCCACTGGCAATAAATGCTGTTTCCTGGCAGCTTCTGGCTTCAGCCTTGCCAAGTTGGCTCCCAAATCCATGACTGCCAGTTCCACAGAAGAATGATAGTTACAAACCTGAGATTGAGGAGTTAAAAGTGCATAATGATTCCTTCTGCTGGGGAGGCTGGTCCATCACCCCGCTTCAGGCTGGGATGGTATTGCCCATAACCCAGGACTTGGGCCTCTTTCTTTTGCATCTTAGTCAGAGGACTTCCACCCCAGAGGAGACTGCAGAGAGCTCACCGCTTTCTGTTGGTGTTGCAGTGGTGTTCTTGGTTTCCCCATGCAGTTTGAGCTAGACTCTGAGGAATGCTTTCTAGTTGTCTTAATATGGTCAGAAGTCTTTCGGTAAAGATTTTCAGAAAGAAATGTTGAAGTTATGTACATAGATAAATACTGCAGCCATCAAGTAGAGAACTGACACCTTGCTTCTATTAGTAAATCTTTTCTAGAAAGGCAACAGCTTACATTTAATGCCCTTAAAATGGAACCATTCTAAAGTAGATATGCAAAGATCTTCAGAAAATCATACTAAGACACTCCTCCTTTTCTTCTCTTTGTGTATCGTTTCTGGTATGTAGAGAAAAACCTGTATCAAACAAAGATACTTCTTTTTACACAGCTGATGGGCAGCTAAAAAAACCACCACAATCTCACTTATCAAAATAGCTACAAGAAAGTCTAAAAGCTTCTGAGGCAGATTCATTACTTTAAGCTTAAAATGTAATCCTGGGCATTTATGATGAGATGCTGAACACCCTGTGATTTATTTGAAGGATAATATAAAATAAAATATCCTGATTGAAAAAAACCCCTCCAATTTTTAGACTAAAAATGTAGTTTGTTTTTTTTTCTGCAAGCTTTTCATTGCATCTTAGTCTTCCATGTAAAATTTCAGATGCTCTTTTACTAGACAAGCTGCCTTTTCTTCCCTTTTCCTTAAGGTGGTTCAGGATTGCAGCTTCTGACAAGTTAGAGAAGTCAGAACTCTGTTTTCTGAGGATTTCCTCAGGCTTCCCAGAAATTTTAGGTGGCCTTTTTCAAAGCTCAGCAGACTACAACAGAATTAATCCACAAACAGCTTGGACAAGAGTTCAGCGCTCCTTTTGCACACAGCTTTATATGAGCAAAGATAAAAGCAGTGGAGATATGAGAAGGCTCTTTGTATGTCTTCCAAAATATGAGTAATTTCTGCTATACGAAGAGTGAAAACAAAAATGCACTTGATTTGTATCTGCCTGGTATGATAATCTCATTTATGAAAGAAAAATGCACTAAATTAGTGCAATTCTCTTATTTCAGCTGATTTGCAGAGGCTCAGTGCTGAAAACTGAATGAAAAAGAATAGGTTCTATTTTCTTCCATGTCTGAGTTCATAAGGAAATTTGCTGGTATGGTATTTAGTAGATGAATCATTCTCCCAGGATCACGCAAAAGAGAACTGATGAATGATGCTTTCAAACTTCTAACACAAAACAAAGCTCCTTTTCACTGTGTGGATTTAGCCCCATGTCTCTGCCAGCAGTGGTTTCAGAAAAAGAATATTCTTCCTATTTCAGCCAGTGACTTATAAAACATCTAAGGGCAGCATTTCAGCTACATTTCAAAGTAACATCTTCAGCTAGAGCTGCCGGGGTGATTCCTTTACACCTTACTGCTCTCTTGGAGCCAGGAAGCTTGTACTCAAGCAGAGAAAAATACAAACACAGTTGATCTCTGAAACAGCCTGGCACACCAAAACAGGAACCAGAACATTTTATACAGTCTGAGGACCTTTTATTATATACTTATATATAAAAATATAAAATACACAGTTTAAAAGGACACAGTCTTAAGGTCCTACATGAGCTAAAACCTTAACCCAGGCTGGCTAACATCAAGATCAAAGGATCCCAGAGCTGAGAAGTACAAGCTAAATAATCATATTTGCTTTGCAAAGAGAGACACCTTACCCAGAGCCAATTTTACTCAAGTAAGAGGCAAGCAGCAGGGAGGCACTCCTGCTTGCCCTCTTTTCATCAGTTAGGAAAAATGATGCCCTGCATCAGCACTGCTGTTTCCCTGGGCTGGACAAGTTGCAGTGACAGGAGGTGGCTGAAGGCAGGGTTGGGTCAGACCAGCAACTGCCCAGCCACAAGACGAGTGAAAACTTCAGCATGTGTGTCTGTGTGTTTTGGCAATAGTAGCTCAGAACACTCCTGCAGTGCAAACTTTGAAAGTGTGCTCCACTTCCATTTTGGAGCTGCAAAATGGAGCAGTTCCTTCCACTTTTAATTTCTTATCAGTTTTATTTTTACTTCTCAAGACCTGTTCAAAATCTGCAACTTTTCATAGCCTAGATACTATTTATTAAAATAAATACTAAGTATGTGTATAAACCCATCTAAAATATAACCTCCAAAGAATTGCTATCAAATTGTTAACAGAGATAACTGGATAGACAAGCACTAGATCATCACAAAGAAACCTCAGAACAGCAGTTAGGATGTTATTCACCCACAGTAAAAACTTCTGATCTCCTCAGTCATGTGCTTGTTTGATCCCTGAAAGGTGGTTTGTATCCATTTCATGCTCTTCTTTTTCTCAGCTAACAGCCAGTTAATTGTACATACTCTGTATGCTTATGTTCATTCCATTGCTACATGAAGCCAAACTCCACAGCACTAGCATAACACATTTTATGGCATTGCATTTTAGTAGCTGGCTTCGTATAGCACAAAGGCAAATATGTTTATTGGTTTTAAGTGTTCTGCCTTTGGATGTAATTTGCTGTTCTCATTCTGACACTGTTAAAGATGAGTAGAACAAGACCATCTTTCTTTCTTGTACAGCATTTTACTTGTAAGCTACCACATGCTCCTCTTTCACCCAGTCTCTAGTTCTGTCATGCTCATAAGCAGAAACCTACAAAAGCTTTTCACAATTCAACATTCAGGTAAATAGTAAAAGAAATTATGATCCTGCACAGCAACAGATACTTTCATGACTCTTTCCTTCACTTCAGGTGATCAGCTTGTGGAAAACAAGAATAGGTAACTGAAATCTTCCTGGCCTTATAAATATTCCTTGCCAGCTTTGTGCCTTTCTCTCTTCCCTCTGAAAAATCTTTTAATTACCCATGTCCAGACCCTGTTTCCAAGAGAAATTAATTTATCTTTTTTTTTTTAAAGACCCATTAGTTTAAACATTAGTGGTAACCTGCTCTAAAAATGCAACAAAATTTCTCCAAAAACCCCCTGAAGCACAAGTGTGGACTCTACTGAGTGTCGAGACCTGATGCTGCACAACCTTCTCAGAAGGAGTGCTGAGACTGAGCTCTGTTCCTTCACCCACATCCTGCACTCCACGAACCACCAACCCAGGGGAAAACCTGCTTCTCCCCAGCCCTTTCCCCCCACAGAGGAGGAGGAAATTAAGCCGAAATGACAGGAAAGCTTGGACAATATGTGCCTTCCTCCTTTGACAATTATGGGGCTTAGGAGAAAAATTCCTAATTTTGACGATTGCAGGCAGTTCCCCTTTCCCCATACTCACCAGCTGCGCTATTACTAAGCATTAGGGAGCCTCAAAAAGTATTTTATGGGAAAGACTGGGTTTATTCATTCTCAGCTCACCCACTCGCTTTCATTTTAGGTTGCTTGGCTTTTTGACTACAACTCAGCCTGATGCATCTGGGATGTACACTTGAAATAGATGGGTGAGGAAAAACCAGATGACATACACTTGCTGCAGGAAGCTGGAAGGAGAGGAAACAGTCTACACTGGCTGTCTTTACGCTGCCCACAAGACCACACCAGCCAGGTAGGCTCAACTTCTCCCTCCCTGGGTCTACACAAAAATTTCATGGACATCAGGTAGGAACTAGGGGAATTACAGGAGAATGGCTCAGATCTGACCTATAGGCTATAAGCAATGAATTTTAGCAAAACATAACATTTGTTGCCCTACCCATGTTCAGCACCCACCCTCTCACTTCTACCAGTCTGCTGCTTCCCACAGCACTCACCTGCCGCTACACCACAACTTACCCAAAATCCCCCAGACAACCTACTGCCTCAGCAACTGCCTTTTTGTCTCCCTACTTCCTCCTGCCGACAGGTGGGATGCCTGGAAACACAAGGCAGCTGTGATAAATTAGGGAAATTAAAAAGGAGGCTGTGGAAATCCCTGAAGAATAGGAGAGAAGGACATATCTGTGTGTCCTTTGCCTTTGCATTACTTCCTAGGAAAGGCTGGTGGAAGTTGGAGTTGGCAGCTTCCTCATCCCTGATGACTCCTGGCTTGAAGCCTGTCACGCCTGGGTTACAAGTTCAGGCTGGCTGCAGTCTTGGCCTGATCTCTCATGCCCTTTGGAGAATGGGTTCAAATCCCCAAAGCTCACAGCAGTGTGTTAGGCTGCTCTGTGGAACTTTTGTGCCCTGGCTCCTGGCAGGTCTCTCCTTTGACCCATCAGAAACATCTCCTCAGCCAGCACTCCTACAGAATGCTGACCTGTTTCAGACTGTCCCACCACCCCATTTTGAGCTTGCAATGTTAAAATAAAGGAATAAATAAACTTTCAAAACCCCAGAAAATACAAAACATGAGTTTCATTATGCAGATCCCCATAGACAGTCTGTCTCAAATAAATACTTTACAGCTTTTTTCCTACAAAATGGAATATTAAAATGTAACAAAATAAATAATTATCTAATATAAATCATCCTTTTTTGTATTTCTCTTGGGGAGAAGTCACAGCAGGTTTCCCTGGAAGCTCAAGGTGCCATTGTAAGAAGTTTCTGTCTTGCATGCGTAGGGTGGACAACTGCTCAGTTGTTCAGTGGTGCACCAGGGTTGGGCAGGCACCACGGGACCTCGCCTGCCCACAGCTTCATACTGTCCACACTTCTTGGCCTTGGTACAGCCAGGAATAACCTAACAGAAGAGAGGTTGTTGGGTTTTTTTCCTTCTTCAAAATATATGGATATTTTAAGAATAGGGGTAAAGATCCAGGCTGTGCACATTACGGAATAGGTCCTTGCACATCTCTGTGTGAAGACAGACTAAAGTTTTCCCCTTGTAACTCTCCCATCACGCTCAAGCTTGGACCTTGAGGCATGGTACCCGTGGAAAAAGACATATATCACATTTTCCTGCCACTGCTTTTTGTCACAAAATACCCATCAAAAGTAAGGGTGCACACTCTGGGCATATTCCATGAGGAGGCTGAGATGTTTTCAGCATAAAACTGGGCTGCAATTTTCTGAAATTATTTTTTGTCAGTTTACCTCTGCCTTGAGCTTGCCTCCTTCACCTGCTGTGCCAGGACTCTGATGCAGTGTGGCACCTTGGGCTTTCTGTTCAGAAGCACACTCTTCCTCTAAAGACCCCATGTTTTTTGATACAGGTCTTCAAAGCTGCTTCCTCTGCGAGCTGTGCTGGCCTTGCCAGAGGGAGTTTATTTTAGGAGTGCAGAAGAACGGGGCAAGTGCGTGGCCACTGCTTGCACAACTGCTCTGTGCATAAATATAGTAACAGAGTGACGCTTCCCCTGCAGCATGTCTTGTCATTGGGAAAGTGGATATTTTCTAGTCGTCATCACTGTTGGATGCCTATGGGCCTAAGTACCTTCAGGTTTCCCCTTCCCAGTGTGCTCCTACCCAGCTGACTGGCTGGGGGCTGATCCCTTCATCCCTCCCTGCTGTAAGTGCAGCCTGGGCTGGACAGCATGCAGTCAGCTCCAGAGTGGCTGGGCAGAGATGGGTCCCAGTGGCGAGCCCTGCCACTGGTGTGGATGAGCCCTGCAGCAGCCTGGGGAAAGGCAGACCTACCCAGCATGGCCGGGCTGGGTTTCTCTCCGGGTCCCGTAGGTGCCTGAGGCAGTGGTGGAGGAGGCAGGCAAGAAAGAGAAGTGAAGTCAGGGGGACCAGGACCCCCACTGCAATGGCAATGGGTGGTGCCACACTGCTGTCTGGACCTGTGGGGAAAGCACAGAGTACTCAGTTTGTGCATAAAGAAAAGAAAACAACCCAAACCCATTTCAGACATCCCTTGGCCAGTCCCCAGGGTGAGACAGGGTGAATAGGGGCACTGGAAGCACATGCCAACATGCACACAAGCAGCACCACCAGCAGACCTGTGTTTGGGGAACGATGCCACGGTTGGGTGTGTGGTATCCAACCCCTTTGAGCTATCCAAAGCTGCACGTCCTTTTGATGTGTCAAGGCTGTGTGACAGGGAAGCCCCACAAGTCCTCTGCAGAGGTAGGGGGGCTGGGAGACATCACAGTGTGCAGGTTACCCAACAAGCAGTAAGACATTGTACACCATCGCCAAGGGTGTTTGGATGCTCCTTGGGACATCCTTCATCCCTCCCCAGCCCAGCCTTGGCTGCTTTTCCAGATGCTTGTTCCCCACCTGCTCCCCAACCCTCGGAGGAGTTTCCTGATCTACCCCTAGGTGGTGTTTCATGGTCTGATCCCCGCCTCAGGACAAGAGGAGTGTTGCATGCTGACCTGGCACCACAGTGTCCACAGGCAGGACCAGGGTCATGTTTAGAGAGGGGTGTTGGATCACACAGGAGATGGGATACTCCTGGAGGATTTTGGAGTGGGTGTGGGTGAAATTGCTGATGACAGTCACGGTCTGGTTGCCACTGATGTGGTACTCCCTTGGTTTCTCCTGCAGGATGCCGGGAAGGAGCCAGGTGATTTTTGGAGCTGGTTTCCCTGTTGCTGAGCAACTCATCCTTATCACTTTCTCAGAGGTCTCAGGATTGTCTGGACTGGGTATTAGCTGAGCCTCCACTTTGGGGTCCAAGATGTCTGTAAAACGCAAAGTGACAAAATCCATTATTTTCTGCTCACATTTGAGCAAAGAGCACCTATATTTATCATAATCTTGAAGGACAATCTTGTTATCTAATTTTGCCTCCCTCCCACCAAAGCCTCAGCAGTGACAAATACACGTGAAAATGATCAGGCAGCAGTCTGGAAATGAAAAGCTTGTCAAAAACAAAGGACAAGAGGGTAGAAGCAGCTGTGTTTTGCTTCTATTATTAACGGCGGCAGTGCAGCATCCCAACTGAGAAGTGGTGATTATGGTTGAGTAAAGAGCAACAGGTAGTGAAACCATGAAACCACATGTCCTCCTTTCTCTGAAAGGGCTGAACTGCTTCAGAGAGTCAAAATATTTGTCCTTTTCTCTTAAGTGTATCTGCAGAATTAGCTTTATTGCTGTTTGAGATGTGCAGGCTTGTGGACCAAAGGACTAAATGCAAGATAGTGATAGTGAATTTGTATGTGGTCACACCACAGGATTTCACCTGTGGAAGTTTTGTGCTTGGGCAACTTTCTTTCCTCTAGTGTTGGGTTTTGGGGACATCATGGTATCCCTCAAAACCTTCATTAAAGATCATTTCTTCTGAACTCCTTCTCACACTAGAAGATTTGTGGATGCTCTCACATTTAGTCTTAGCCATCAAGATGGACGAACTAGGAGCAACATTCATGCTTACTCACGTGAAGCCTGTTTGTTGGTTTCTATTTATACAAACTGTATTTGCAAGGATTAAAGAAAGAGGAGGCACGCAGGAAGCTGTTTTCCACCTGGGTAGAAATCCAGGAGAGATCTGAACACATAAGGACATATCTATCTCCTGTGGAAAATGACCTGTTTATTCCTTGCCCATAAAGACATACCATAATTTAGGTCAGAAAAGACCTCTGTAGGTCATCTAGTCCAAGTCTCTGCTCAAAGCCAGTCTGATTAACTCAGTTTGCTCAGGCCAAGATCTATAAGGGCATATATTTCCATTAGGGAGTGCAATCCATAGGTTTCCGTATGGCAGCTCACCAGCCTGCGTTCTACTTCAGTGAATGTGATGATGACATAGAGGTCCAAACCCCACCCTACTTACAGCCGCCTGTTTCTGAAAATATTAGTTTTTTTAACCATTTAAGTGCAGTGGCAATTCTAGCTTCATTCAAGTCTGAGCTAAGATGATCTCTCATTTAAAAAGTATCTGTTACTATGTTTAGTAGTAGTCCATGTATATATTACTATTTACATAGCAAAAATAACAATGATCAGCACTATATTTATGCTGAAATTAATATATGTCCCAACACTAGCAACGTATTACTGTCATTTAGGAATCCTACTTTTTAACATTAAAAAATCTGTTTATTCTTCTTTGGAAAATTATTCTTTTTCCTTTTGGGAAGTAAATGAACATTTGCATATGAATGAAGTGTAGAAGACACCAAATAATCCTCTTAAAGGGGAAAAAAGGCTTGTGCCAGATGCATAATGGCATCTAGAAACTCCTGGTACAATTCCAGATGCACCTCTTGAGGTTGTCTGGATCCTCTAAGCCCTAACTGCCAGAGGGTAGAAGCAAGACATTGTATACCATCTGTTTTGCATTTTTTTCTTTATGGCTAGATCTCATTTATTTACTATGGTCATGCCATCTAGAAAAAAAAGAGTGGGCATTTCTCATTTTTTGCATCACCAATAGACAGAAACTCAAAACCCGCAAGCAGAGTTTATGAAACCTGCTAGTGTTGCTCTGAGAGCAACTAGAAAAGTGTGTAGGGGAATTTCAGCTGGAACTTCTCAAAATCTCCTGTGTATGAAAAGACAAGTGTCACAAACAGTTTATGTTTTGATTAATAAATGATCTCTTAACTTCTTCTTTCACTCACGGGATGCATAAAAATAACATGTCACCCCACAGCATTAAGTTCAAATATTAGCCTGCAACATGCAAAAGCAGTAAAGGAAAGCTGTCACAGATGTGTCCAGAAGGGATGAGAAAAATTGCCCAGTATCTTGGCAGAAACACATGCACTCCGCATGTGCTGTTCTGACTAAGCAGCCCTCTCGCTTCCACATTGGACCCCAAGAAATGTCTGTCATTTGAAAAAAACCCTGTAGGGTTTAGCTTCTTCTCAGGAAGAGTCTGTAATAGATGCACGGTCAAAACCTGTAAGTGCTTGCTTTTGCAGTACAGTCTTCCTACACTGTTAGCGTGTGCCCGCTGTTGGTATTCGATGCATACACTTAAATTGAGTCCTTCTTTTGTCTGTCATCAAAATATGAGTTTCCAGTGAAAAAGTACCCGCAAGAGATGTTGTGCACAAGTACTTGCTTTAGTAGCTCTTGCAGAGCAGTAGGGTAATTGTTCCCAAATTGGAGCTGTGTTGGAAAGTATTGGAAAAAGGGACTAGTCTGGTGAAACACATCAGCTTTGATTTTCTGTAATGGCCTTCTGTAATTAAAGGGAGATTCTCAGGTCAAGACATGCTTATTATGTTTAAAGGCTTGACAGTGATCTCTGAGAGACTGATAAAACTTTTTAGGAATTACAGTGATGATTACAGTACCACAATGATGACAGTACCACAATGATGACAGTATCACAATGACAGAAAGTCTTTTCCAACCATATGGGTGTTCACCAGCAACACCATGCCTTGGTTTCCCTGTCTAAGAAATAGTGATGGCATTTCTGTGCTGTACTCAAGACTTCCAGCCAAATGGTGCCATCTACAACGCAGACAGATGGTTTCTGAAGATGGCCCAGCAAATGCCTGGGGAATTTTGTGACCCACCAAGTCTTGCCCATTCTAGTGTGGCACATCATCTTCTCTCTGTGCCTGCTCACTTGATCCCTTTCCTGGGGATCATTCTGATGACTGTTCAAAAAAGACTTGCCAAGCACACTTGAAACTGTTCTTTTCCAAAATGGGCTTTGCTACAGGTTAGGAAATTCCTGCTTCTTGGGTTTGCTGTTTTCAGCCAGGCAGGTCTGAGATTTCTTCAGTCATACCTGTTTCTTTTTTTCACAGTGTCGTATCCAGTTCTTATGTGTTTCACTTCCCCCATCACGCAGTGACGGTGCCTGTCCCAGAACAACCCCTCTTGGGAAGGCTGTTGTAATCTGGCAATTACCAGCTTGTAAACTCCCTGGCAGTCCCCTCTTGAGGACAAAGGCATGGCAGTGTTTCATTTTCAGCTGATGATCCTGGCTTGGTCACCTTGCTCTGAATCCCTTCTGCTGGCTTGACAGTCTGGCACAGGGAGTCCTCTGGACTTGCTCAGACAAGTTCTTCCCATTGTTATGGGTTGGGAAATAAGGAAGTAAGACTGGCTTTTAAGTATCATCGCATAAATTAGCTTCAATGAAATATGCCATATGTGAACCAAAAATCTTCTGTCTCAGTGCCGAGTACTTAGTTTATTCATGGTGGCCCTCCAAGACATGTTTGATAAACATGTAGACATTTAAGGGTGGCCACCATGACCCCCATGAGCCAGCCTCTGGCAAGCCTGTGTTGATGCAGCAGCAGCAGCTCATGCCCGCCCACAAGAGAGGTGAAACACTTCTCAGCTGATGTGTTTTTGTCTCAGATACAGGAAGAGATGCTCACAGAAGTGTGTGTAGAAGCAGAAAAACAGAGGTTTTTTTTAAAGTACTGTGCTGCTAATGAGTGAATCATAGCCACAAGGCTGGTGATTTTGGGAAATATTTCCTTCTCTTGGATAAACAAACAAACAAACAAAAACCAAACAAATCTGCGTTTAAATTTACATGATAAATGAGAAAGGGATCCCTTTGCAAGGCACTTCCATATGTTCTTGTAATGTATAAATCAGTGTTTACCCTCTAAATGACTGAGGACTTGGTGTTTTTAGGAACACCTTCCTCTTCACATCTGAAATACTGAGTGAATTTCTCCTAATTTCTCTTTTCTGCTCTAGGAGCTTTCCCACAATAGAGGAAAAGGATTATTTGTTGCAGAGTTGATTTTCCCTTGTATTTCTCCCCCCGACCCCCACCCTTTCTCTATTGCTTAAATCATCTTTCCCCTACAAGCTGGGGACATCTTTTTTTCCACACAGAGGATTCTTGGCACATGGATATGTGTGTGGGCATGTGTCTCTGTCAGCAGAAGGTACTGGGGATAAAAAAAACACTCTGCAGGAGTCATATCACCACCAGCAGGTCCCAGACACTGATGTTTTCAACATGGGATGTGATCTTTGGCCAACCTCCCCACAGCAGAGTCAAGGGTGAGAAGGTCAGGACCCAACAGGATAACCTTGGAACATATTTAACACTTTCTCACTAGCAGAAAACCCAGAGCCTACCTCAAAAAAGAAACAGTTTTTCACTCTTGGTCCTTTTGAGTTAATCTGTCTGTATTTCAGCTTGTACTTGCTAGTTGACAATTTCATATGAAGATGTCAAATATTGCCACCTTGACTCATGATTTATTCTAACTCTCTTCTTGAAGCTAACTGATACTGTCCCGCACAAGATATTAAAGCTAAAGCTTTAAAGTTTTTTTTTGCACCCCTTTCCTGAGCCCAGCCTAACTGCTGTCATTTTTACTGTATCTTCAAAATGAGCTTCCAGATACTCTGGTCATGCATACGCTTCTCTGCCTTTTGAATACTTTGAATTTTTTTTAAGACTAAAGGCAGTGTAAGAAAAAAAAAAGTCTGATTTCCAGGCTTAGAAGGTGAGCGCAGCAGTGAAGGGAAGCAGAGGAGCGTGGAGTTCATGGTTGCGGCAGGCCATCTGTCAGCTCAGCACATGGCCAAGGAAACTTGGAGGAAGTCATGGGTTACATGTCAGTATTTGGATCTCGCTGTTGTTGACTTAAAGGGGAAGAAAATTAAAGAACCGTTGAACACTGGTTTCCCATCAGAGATAAAACCAGAGAGGGAGGGAGAACCAGGGAGGAAGCTGAGCCACCTTTCCCACAGCAATTTAGCAATGACCAGTGGTCAGGGAAGGTTTTTTCCAGAGAAAACAACTTGGTCCTCAGGTGACAGCCCGTATGTGATTACGATGCCTTACCATAAACCTGGAGACACATCCTGCCAGTGACAGCTCCCGAGGGGAACGTGTTGAATATGCACTTGTAGCATCCTTCATCTTGGAGGGTGACTCCATGAAGAGAGATGGCTGAGGCTTGTAACTCACTGCGGGCAAAACTCACGTGGCCAACATAGCCCTTTGCTATCTTTTGGCCATTCATCGTACTGTAAGTCGCCATGTTGTCTTCAGCCCCGTCGGTCTCCTTCTGCCAGGTCACCTGTAGCACATCTTTTCTTGTGACCAACTGGCATGAAAATGTAATGTTTTCTCCTGCCCGGACCGACTGGACCTTTCTGTGCATCACCTGCACGGAGCCTGGGGGAGAAGTAGGTGCCTCACTCAGTGTTTTTCACCACCCTTCTGCAACCAATCCCCAGCAGAGGCCCCCCAGCCCTTCACCCTCACTCCTGAGCAGAGCAGCTCCAGAGGGTCTCTCTGCCCCTCTATCCAAGGACAAATGAGAACACAGCTTGAAAGAATTGCCCTGAGAGTCCTGTTGGACCTGACACCTCTCACACAAAGCACCTCACCAGCCTGATACCTGTGCTGCAGAGAGAGCCACCAAGAAAGGCAGCTCTGGTGCTGGGAGTAACTGTTTTCTGTCTGCTGTGACTGTTATCCCATGGGGACCTGTGCAGAGGTTCCTTAAACATTCAGCTGTGCTAACCACCAAATGGCCACTGGTGCATTACAGCTTGCTGAGCCCTCCTGCAGCACAGAGAAAAGCCATAAAGCTGCTAAAAATTCTTATGTGTATCGCTATACATTGCACATCCACAGATACTAACAGGAGACCAGAAAAAAAGAAGGAAAAAGTGAGGCAGGGAGAAGTGGAGACAAACTGCCTCTGTCCTGCTATTTCAGGCTCAAGGCTGTGAAGCTGGGAAGCAGCTGAGACCCTGAAGGCCCATGGACAGAAAACTTTCATAGCAAAAATGCCATAGTATTAAAGGTCTCCAGGGAATTGGGAAAAAAAAATCACTATCCTCTTCCAATTCACAGACACATGTGGAAAAAACATTAAGGGGACAGGCAAGAACAAAGGATGCTCTCAGGTTTGACAGCTAATCTCCACAGTGCTCTTAGGATAGCAGTTTTCAAAATTTGTTTATGTACATCAGCATGGGAAGGGATATATCAGTAGGGACAGTTACAGCATTGAAAACATATAACTCAACGTAAAAGAAAGGGAAGCATCTTTGCAGGTTTTAAAGAGCAGTGAGGCTGCCTGCCGTGCCCAGAGGTACACCCAACAAAGTTGCTCAGGTCGTATCCCCTCTGTGTCTGTGGCCATGGCCAGGCAGATCTCCACAGGAGACCAAGAAGCCAGCTGTGAAGCCATGCCAGTCATTTTGCTTTTCAAAGAACCTTGGTGCCATAGACAGAATATAAACCATGACCATGGAAGCTATTTTGAAGCAAATTCAGGCTTTTCTATATACTTTTTAAATACAAAACCAAATGTAACACATCCACAATTTTAGTTGCCTGAGCAGCCAGCTACAAACACCACGTCCATCACTACAAATAATTCTGTCCTAGCTAAAACAGATCAGTGCCACACTCTGACTCAGATCGCAGCCACAACAGGAGATGAAATCAGACTTCACTCATACGGGTCATTGGGAGCATTTGGACATTCACCTGGTTTGTGATTCGCAGATTTTAAATAAATTTGTACATCTGTTTGCAGTTTACAAATGCACTGGTGGTACATTAAAAAGCAAATGCTGTCAACAGAGTGACATGTCTGAAGCCCCACACGAGCAGTGCGGTTGTGTGCAGCACCACAAGCACCCTGTCACCACTGGGCTCACCCCGGCAAGGTAGCAAAGGGGGACACTGCAGTGCCAACAGTGCAGGCTGGCAGGGCCACCAAGATCTCTAATGCTGTTAAAATAACAATACAGACAGACAGACAAGGGAGTTACCTGACACGAAAGTCCAGATGCTGAAGAGGAGCAGACAAGAGACCATGATCTTAGCTGTGCCCTCAGTGAGATGAGCGAGTGACTGATCCATTAAGCGCAGCTTCCCCTTTTTATACACTTCATTCTTACTCTAGGGACATTCCCCCTCACTGCATATACGGTAATAGGCACCTCATAAAAACCTCCTGCCCCTCCAGCAATCAGCTGAATAACAAAAATTTCACGGGATGTGACAACAAATGTCAGAGCCAGAGACCAAAGATTTCCCAGCCAGGTTGCTAGATGGACAGGGGTAATGGGGTTATAAGGCTGGGTTTTTCACAAGTGCCTTTTCCATAAGGTTAGGGTTTTGCAAGTGCTTAAATACAAGCAGGGGGGTTGGACCAGATGGTCTTTAAGGTCTCTTCCAACCCAAACCGTTCTATGATTCTCTAATTTCTAAGCTGGCTGAGCATCCAATGTCTGCAAGGAGCAGAAGGAAAGGCCACACTGGCTCTGACTTGAGCTCAAGGAAATTAGCTCAGGTCAATAGTCACGCTGAAATGTGTATTACCAATGCCCCCAACATGTAACCCAGAGGACCCAGTAAGGGGTCTGCACCCCTAAATCAGTGTAAATCAGTGGAGAGCCAAGAGCTGCTGAAGCTGATATAACACTAGTCTTTTTCCAGGCAAGGAGACCAGAGCAAGCCAAGCGTCCAAACCAGCGCCTAGGTCTCAAGTTATCTTGGGGAAAAAGCAGAGCATTGGTCTCCCCTCTCCTCCATTCAGGTTGCTCCCATCACTGCAGATCCATGTTCCTTCTCCAGCCCTGTCCCTCAGAAAGACAGGGCTACTGTCTCGCAAGCACACCCCTTCCTCTCCACCCTCACTTGAGATGACATAAAAATAGCTCATACAGCTATTCTGAGTCATTGTTTTTGTGCTTTTTTGCTTCGTCATTTTTGCGCCTGTATTTCTCTTTTTCTGCCAGCTGTGATCACATTGCTGAAACCAACAAAACCCTCATCCCCCAGGTCACTCATGCACCACGTGATGGGGCAACCAGCTGGTGAGACCTCCTTTGCTAATCAAACTTGTACTGGTAAACCAAGTTTCATGTTTCTGTTTTCTGATTAGATGTCTTATATTTTTGCAAATTCTTACTACTGCAAATGACTATGATTGCATTAAAAATGCTTTCTTTTACTCAAATTACCTCACAGATTAACCTTGATTCATGCAAATAGGTTGGGGGAAGCCAACAGGCCCAAATCATAACGTGACAAATAAAATTCTCAGACAGGCTTACACATACACAGTTCCTTCTCTGCTCCCAAGTAGTAATTAATAAACTGCAAATAAAAATAGCTCAAGTATCAGTATTCCTCTAAAGAAACATTGGACTAGATGATCCTTGTGGTCCTTTCCAACCTGGTATTCTATGATTCACTTTTGAGTAGGTTCAATAATTCATTCCCGTCACTCTGCAAACTATGATTGCTTCATACCATTGTCTTTCTCTTTTGAGGTATCACATCTCGTTTCCCTTTCCTTGAGTTATTTTCATAGTTGCATTTTCATGCAAGACTTCTGGAAGTGCATTCTGGCCTGACCAAAATGTGAAATCAACGGAAAATGGTTCTTTTGGGGCTTGCCAAACCATTTTACAGCTATTAAGCAATGCAAATAGCTCCAACAGGCTCTGGACCAAGGCTCTGAACCAAGTCAGAGGGAAAGCTGCCAGCTTTGAAATGGAAATTCACAAGCAAATATTTAATTTCTGATAGTCAGTCTCTCAGAACTTCCAAAACTGAAGAAAGCACTGAAGATTTGCTGAAACTCTTTTTGCACCAGTTTCCTAGCAAGGTGCAAGTGACCTATGCAAATATTTACTCCAGGATTTGCTGGTGTCCTCATCTTAGCTCTGCTACAATTTTGAAACAAAAGATTAACAGAAGAACTTTCCACAAGCTTGCAGACACTGTTGATGAAGTCCTCATAGCTGAACTTCACCACTTAGTGATCACAAAAGGAACTGCACTTGATTTAAATATAAAGAACTGCAAGCTCAGTTGATGTGTCTTTCTGCTCATAGGAAACGTTCTTGCCAGCTTTAATACTTTTATTTTCTATCAGAAAAACCATGAAAACTTGGGTGCTGCTACAGCAAACACCTTCCCATATACTGCAAACCTTCAGTCTTAGCAATATCCAAGCAGAGGACAGAGATGGCTATTGCGATTGGAAAAAACTGTGTTGACTTTAAGTAGTTTACAGTATCCCCTACCTGGTGATATAGAGCCACGTACTCTGGCTGCTCCTTTCAGGCTCTGCCTCTCCTCGGACAGCTCCTGGCACTGAAGGGTTCCCGGGCACACGAAGACCCCCCTCCCAGCCTGTATGCCTGTGTGCCTACATATGCATCCGAGTGCTGCAACATTTTTTTCTGAACCCCACCTTCCTCCAGGGTGCAACCAACCTCAGCAGTTGATTCATCACTTTAAACATGAGGCAGGCAGGGATGTGAGGTGCACTCATTAACCCCACCACTTATTTCAGTTTTGTGAGTGTATCTTTAAGTGCAGTTATTCAGACAGGTCCTGATCTGTTGGTCTTTGCATAGGTTTTTGGAGGATTACAGACCTACTCCTTGCTTGTCAGTCAGATCCCATGTCATCCTACTTCAGTCACACAACAGCTTCATTTCTGAGAACTGCACACCTTGCCTGAGCTTCAGGCACTTTCCAAAGCCAGTGAAAGCTTCGGACTAAATTAGGCAGAACACAGTTCTGCAAACACTGCTTGAAAAACCCAGTGATGTACAGTCGTCCCTTCCTTCCTGCTGCACAGGGATGGTCTCTCTAGTTCCCAGTAAATCAAAAAAGGACATACAAGAACTAATTGCACAGTCACTAAATGATAACATTTCTACACAGCCTAGTGAGTAATTATATCAATAAATCACACAGTTGCACTTCTGGAAAATGTTGCCGACAGTAGCCACTCAGGCACAATTGTAGTCTAAACCATAGTTTTTTCAACCATCCAAACCCAGGTTAACAGCTGAGTAACTGCCTACCTTGTCAGCAGGATTCAGTGCTGTCTCTCAATGCATTGCCTGTAGAGAGTACAAAACAGAGGGAGATGATAGTTTCATCCACCTCTGAACTGTAGGGACTACTGGAGTTTGATCTATCAGTACTAGAAGTAGGTACAACTATTGGGAGGCAGCTTGTCAAGTGCAATTGAACAGTCCTGGCACTTTATAATGTGTTCACAAATAATGCCTGTGTATAGCAAATCCCTCTACGTCTCAGCTGGATTTGTAGAGCTGCAGTACACTGGAGTAAAGACAGTGGCTGCATCCACCAACATGCTCTCCTGACTGTGTCACTGCACCAGGGTGGGCTGTGGCAGGACCTGCAGTCAGTAGCCAAGGGATGCTGCAGGACCAGGTGATGCTCATTTGGGAAGGGTTACATGCAAAGTGTCACGTTTGTCCACAGGTTTTAGATCAGATGGCACGAGGGTAGTTTGTACACAGCCAGCCACAGCTGTTTAGCCTTGGTCATGTTTGACTTGAAAGTATTTGATTCACTGTCTCTTCCAAATTGGGCTCCCTCCCTTCACTACCATACTGCTGTCAGCTGCAGTAGAGGACTGCAAATTGCAGCTGCCAGCACTGAAATCTGGTGTGGGAATGCCTAGAAAAGGGCAAAAGAGAAAGGAAGGAGGCGTGATGCTTAGTTGAGACCTAGCTCGTGATGGTGTACATGTATCTGCAAAACCACGTTACCAGGAGATGGCACACATCCAGTTAACCACTTAACACTTCTTACCTTTGTGTTTTGGTGAAATTTCTGATGACACCTGAAGTCTTACAGAGACTTTTTTTTTTCTTTTCCAGCAATGTACCAGAATTATGACATGTGACTTGACACATACTCACTCCCTGAACCATCAGCCCTGCAAACTGTATTTCTGGTTCTTCTATATTATTTTTTCTTCCTCATAGCACAAGAGGAAGAAAAAGGGATTAAAAAAAGACAAAAAGGAGAGGAGAAAGCAAAACCAGATCACATTGGAAAGCTTCAGCAGCAAAAGCTGTGCTTTGCTGGGGTTTGAAGTGTTTGTTCTCTACCAAACACACACCATTTGATTTGTCACACCATTTCTCAGAAGAGCAAGATGGGCAGGCATGTGGTTTCCTCTTGCCTAAAGCACCCCACGTTGCTGTTTCAGTCAAGGGATCCTAGAGGGAGACTATGCTGCAACCCACTAGTCACTTTGTGGAGGCCACCAGCACCAGCACGCCCTTGCTGGCCTTGGCGCTCCAGGAAGCCACGTCACTCATCCATTCCTCCCCTCTTCCTCTCCCACCCCCACTCATCAGTGCTTGTCTGTAGTAAAGACTTTGGGTTTTTTCTTTTTTAAGTGCACAATATCTGGGTGCTGCATGTGCTTATGGTGTGAGAGACAATGAGCCTCTTTGGTCACTGAGTTTCGTTCTGTAATACAGACGGTACAGAAAACAATTCAGCGAGGAGGGAAACCACATCCAAATTGGCTACCCAAGGGTGCAAAGATCCAGTGCAAGGATGGGAAACTGCCTACCAAAAATAAGGTAGGTTCAATACCTTTTTATATTTAATTACTAAACAAGAAGTCTAAGAGACGGATTTTATAAAAATGATACATGCAATAAATTTAAAGGACTGTGTAAGGCACCATGAGGAGCCTCTTGATTAAACAAAAGTCATTTAGCAAGCAAATTAACAATATCATTCTTAGTATGTCAAAGAGTATTGCCTTAGGAAGTTTTTTAGGGAGGTGTCTTCATCAGTAGGCTTTCAGCACAGAAACCCTGCTGAAGGGAGGAAGGGTGTTACAGGTGAGCAACACAAGGAGCAGAGAGTACTTGTCATCTGCTCCAAGTTTCCAGGTGGGAAAACTACACTTAGAGATTCACCTTGCCAACATTTATCTATTCTACCATGTTTCGTAAAGACAACCTTTTATATACGCTGTATATAAATAGATTAAATGATACAATATATTTAAATGGTGTACATGGTATAGATAAATACACTACAGTTATGAACAACGGTGGTTAGCAATAGATTGTCTCCTAAGGAGCTGTGAAGACAGAGGAGGATGCTCAGCAGGAGCCACCTAGGACAGGTGGGTTTCCTTCGGTGCCACCTGTGCCAGAGATGCTCAATGCAGGGACTCTGAGCACTGCCAGGCCCCGGCCAGGCTGCCCCTCTGCCATGGCCAACAGGTTGCCATCGCTGCCCTCCCTGGGGGAAGGGTTTCCAGCAGGACACCGCTGTTCAGTACAGCACTCTTTAATGTCACCAATAGAAAGGGAGGCAAATTATATTAGAAATTTCCCTGTTAGTTCAGTATACTAGAGCACTTGGATATTTTATCCTAGCCAAATAGAACATGCAGAAAAACTTGGGCTCTTGAAGTAGCACATTACAAAGCAGGGAAATAGTTACATAGCTGGAAATATTTAAGTAATAGTAAAGATCCCACCTCACCCCCTCCCCCTCCAACAAAACTGGCTTTCACTAACAAAACAGAAGAAGGTTTTCTCTGGGAAAGTGCAACTCACATGCTATTTTACAGCAACCTGGGATTTTCAAGGAGAGTGCCTAACCCCATGCACCTGAATATTATGAGAGGGGGAAGGCAAGAGGTAGATCCCTGGACACAAGCAGGTGAAAGCCAGCACTGCAACTGGCAGTGCTGCGTGGGGTGTCCGGGGCTGGCCCAAGTGGGCTGAGGAACCCCAGATTGGACCCCAGAACAATGCCGCTGCTGCATGTGGCTCTTTCACCCTCTGACCTTGCTGTGGTACACAGCAGTGTTTTGCCTGGCCTGGCTAGGCATAGGAATAGGAAGAGACACCTAGAAAAGGCAACACCACTTCAGAGTAGCAAGTGGCCTTGCTTTGCCTGATATTCATCTCACAGCCTTGCTTCTGCTAAATACTGTCCTAGCTCTTGGTCTGTGACTTTGTACTTCAAAGGGATGGTCATCAGGCCTCTCCAGTAACACCTCTGCTAGTAGAAACAACCAAAAAACCCACTGTGTGAGCAGATTATTTCCTTGAAGGCCCATAGAGAGGAAAATCCCCTCTCTTTCCCATTGTTTTCTTGGTAGATCAAATAAAAAGTTGTGCAATCTCTGAGTACTGTACTCTGATTACTTACTTGGTTTTAAGGATCTCAGATGAGGCACTTGATTGCCAAAATAAAATGTTATGCTTGTTTCCAAAGAGAGTGCATCCCTCACATCCCTGCAGGTCTGTGGCCAGAAGTCTAATGCATGACTGCTTTACCTGGCCTTGAGGGAAAAGGTGAAAGTCCCCAGACCATGAAGCCTTGCTCTCAGAAGCAGTTTGAGTTTAAACTAACAAACTCCATGTGAAGCTAGTGGGTCTTTACCTGTAGCATCGAGAAGCAGTGACGAGCTCATGAACCTGGTGGATCTCAGCTCCAGGCTTTTAGCTCCCAGGCTTGCTGAGGCCCCATTGATTTAAGTGTCTGTGCCACACTTACAGCTGGGACTCCTGGTGCTTTTGAAAACGTTGCTGACTGCTTTTTAGGAGCAAGAATCAGGCTATAGCGAGCAAGGTTTTCATAAAGCAGATTTTTCCTGGTAGCTGATGGGGGCTGTCTACCCACATCCCCCATCAGAGGGGAGGAGAGGAGAGGAAAGTCCACTGCTGTAAAAGGCAGCACCAGCACAGTGCTGTGTCATAGCCTGTGCTTAGGCAGCTCCACACCCTGCTTTCCTCATTACAAAAACTCTTCTGTAACAAATAACTGCCAGAAGTAACAGATGGAGAGCATTAACTAGCTGCCCTTGCAGGACAGAGGGCAACTGAAACACATCTACCTCCAACTCCTGGTGATAAGCACTGCCAGCTCACCCCGAGTTTTGTGTAGCACATCACTTCTCAGTCACAGCTGCCTAATTGCTGTAAAAACTAGGTCTCTCTGAAAAAATCACAGACCCTGCAGAAGTTCAGAGGGATGTAGAAATGCTGAGTGTTGTTTTTTCGTTGGTTTGAATTTTTTTTTTCAAATATAGTCATTCCTGGGCAGTGACTCAGCATTCTGGTAAAACTTCAATGCTGCAGAGGTCCGGCCCTGGCCACCGCTGCTCACCAGGCAGCGTGAGAGGCAAAGGTTGCGAGTCAGCTGGGAAGGGCTCCTCTGCTCCACAGCACAGGGTAGTCTCACAGTCGGATTAAAGGAAAAGCACAGGTTATGGCATGAAAGTTTATGCATATCTCATAGCAGTCAGCCTATCCACACCAACCTGATCCTGCATTCCTGAAGTCACTTAGTGCTGCTACTGGATCAAATCCATAGCAATCATGCTAAGGTCCCCCAAAGTGCCCCCATTTCTTGTTTCAGACACTAGGCAGATACCCACCTCCAAAAATCCTTCCCAAAGCTTTTTTTTTTTGCATTCACTGCTTATATTGCCATAAACCCAACTCATGAAGGAGCTTTAAACAGATCAGGAAAAAAATAGAGTAGGTGGGCACCTGCAGATGAGGGAGTCTCTACAAGGACTGTGAAAACCAGCAGACAGGTGGAGGATATTACCCCAAATTATGACTCCGTTGAGGCCAGTAGACAAAGTTCATCAGCTCGAGGCAAATCAGCACATGAGGAGTGAAGACCAGCTGTGGCTAGGAGGGTTCCAGTGGGGAGGACACAGGGACAATTACAGGGGTTGTGGGAGTTACAACATACTGAAGCAATGGGGTGTTGGGCTTTCTTAGTTAAGCAGCCAGCCACAGAACAAAGCTGGTACCTTTTTGCTTGGTCAGATGAGTTTTTTTAAAAGTTTGGCAATTTTGTGTTAGAGGTGATTGGTTTAAGGAACCAGGTAGGAGCAAAACTATTTCTGGACCAGTGACTTCTTGTTGAGGGAGAACAAGTTAGATGGAGACAACAGCTACAGCAGCTTCCCACTGAAGTCCTCCCCCATGAAGGCTCATGCTGTCATTTTCTATAGCAGAGCAGAGGAATGTTGTATTTCTGAAAGCAGGCAAGGCTGGCATCATCCCTTACAAAGGTGGCTCGGTGGATGTGCATATGACCATCAGCAATCCCACTAACTCTGTCCAGGAACTCCCCCTTTGGGGATAGAAAAGGCACCCACTGCCTCATCTCTTGGAACTTTGACAGATGGGTCTGAAGTTTCAAGTGTGCAAAACAGTTTTAACACAAACTTGAGCTCTTAATAGCAGGTGGCTTGATTCTGCAGCTGCTGGTAGAATATGTCGCAACCTGGAGCTGAAAGATTTCAGACCCCACCATTTATCCACAGGCCCTGCTGCCTCCTCTGTATTTAATTTCTTGACCCTCTTTTCTTCCTATATATCCCCAAGTTTGCCACTTCAGCTCTTCTATTTGGAGAACTTACTTTTTAGTGGCATTTCTTTATTTGGCTTGACCACTTCCTGAGCATGAACAGTTCAAGAAGGACACAGAACTACTGGAAAAAGTCCAGCACAGAGCCACTGAGGTGATGAGGGGCATGGAGCATCTCTCATGTGAGGAAAGGCTGAGGGAGCTGGGTCTCTTTAGCTTGGAGAAGAGGAAACTGAGGGGGGATCTCATTAATGCTTATAAATATCTAAAGGGTGGGTGTTAAGGAAATGGGACCAGACTCTCCTCAGTTGTGCTCAGAGACAGGACAAGGTGCAGTGGTCACAAACTGGAGCACAGGAGGTTCAACCTGAACATAAGAAAAAATGTCTTTACTGTGAGGGTTACAGAGCACTGGACCAGGATGCCCAGAGAGGTTTTGGAGTCTCCTTCTCTGGAGACATTCAAAACCCGCCTGGATGTGTTCCTGTGTGATCTTCTCTAGGTGATCCTAGATGATGATCTTCAGACCAGCCCCTACAATTCTGTGATTCTGTGACAACCTCTGGAGCCTGTAAAGCAGCTCATACAGCTGCTCTGCAAACAGCAAAGTGAAACTACAGAAACAAAGGAAATGAATTCCGCCTTTGTTTTCACTTTAATAATTGAGTCACATTTCTCGTCTCTTGAGACCACTGGCCAGAACCGTTTCCCAGCATTTTCACTGATAAAGCTTTACTTATAACTGTTTAAAAAAAAAAAAACAAAACCAAACCCACAAAAAAACAAGAGCCACCCCCCCCCCAAAAAAAAACCCTCCAACCACAGAGAAGCTGTGCTCTCCTCCTCTAACTGCTGAACACCTGCCTGAAAAAGGCCTGCATGTCTGTAGTATGCATGCATATGCTGAGAAATGCTATCAATTCATAGACCACACCATGTATTTTCCTACAGGATTCCACATAGATTAAATAAGAAGAATTTATCTAAGGGCTGTGCAGCAGTTTACAGGAACATATGCTATTTATCTTTTGGCAGTTCGGGAGAAGAGCTATCCAAGCCCAACAGCCTTTCCTTCCAAGTGAGGGACTGAAAAAAATCAGAAGCCAGCTGAAAATAAACAAGAAAAAGTGGAATACATGGATCATCAGAAAACAAAAATACTGATATCAAACTCATGATGTCTGACAGTTACAATATACTCTTAATATGACTTATCTATATTACAAATATACAGAAAATATACATACATATTTTATTTAAAAGGTATCTCATAGGACTTCTAGGGCCAAATCGTATGAAATGTTCACACTGGCATCTCAACTAAGTTAGAGGAGTTTATGCTCAATATAGGCAAAACTCTACATACAATTCAAAGAAAATCAAGTAGACCACTTGAAAAGAGGTAGGATTAGCTTTATTTTTATACTCAGCTGTAATAAAAATGATCTAAATTCTCCCACTAAACAGGGAGTTGGGACATTCACTAATATTTGCAAAAATTTCTGCTACTCTGATAAGAACACCAGAGGCTTGTGTAGAAAGAAATTATTTTATGCTCATTGCTGAACTTGGGTAGTAGATGAAATAACTAAGATCTAAGAGCACACGTTTAGCAAGGAAAGTATTGACAGCAAGAAAGAATAGTGACATTGTCTATCTATTATTCCAGTCCTGGGAAAGAAAAAGAATATGCAAATAGGCAATTAGAGACCGACTCATAATGCACCTCCACCAGGAAGTTGGGTACATTTCCCAACTTCATATGGCTTGGCTGCTTTACAATCCCTCCGTACATTTTTATTATATAAGTAAGTCGAACACGTAAATATCAATACCACATTGTAAAATGTTTGTAAAATACGCTATGGACATTTTACAAGAACAAAATTTTAAACTATAAGCAATAGTGCATGCTTCAGCAAGCCTAGCTCTTATTACCAAAAAGCTTGGTAATAGCAACCCAGATGTAATTTAAAGGATCTTAAATTTGCAGATAATTTCAGTACTTAAACCTGGAAGTTTAGCTTTCTGCTTGAAACAGTAAAGATTACTTCAACTGTGGGAGAGTAGATGTGTCAGGAACTGGCCTGTCTGCTAACCTTACTCTCAATGAAGGATTTGCAGTTTGAGTTGTGCAATCACCATGTTTCTCTTCCTTTTGATTTTCACCGAGATGTGGCAGTGCATAGGTTGATAGGAATAATTTGGGGGCAATAAATTGAGGAGGCTGGTTCTCTCCTATCTCTTCCCAATATTTACTGCTCACTCACTCATCTGGAGATATTTAACACAGACAAGCCCAGAAAGGTTGATTTCTCCTCAAAACCACAAAAGGGGAAAGGCTGAGATGGCAGAGGCTGCATAAAGTGTCTTGTCCAAAAAGCTGACAGAAGGGGTTCCCCACTCAACTGCAGGCACCTGGGGGTTGGCAGTAGGGAGTGAGGACTAACCAGCGCCAGCCCTAACCTGTCTACCTTTATTTCCATGCCTTAGGTGGAAAATGTGTATCCCCCTCAGGAGAAAAAGATACTCCCACAAGGAAAGTAAGTAAAGATGCTCCTTGGACACCCCAGGGGTGAGGGTGGCATGGCAAGGCTCAGGTGGGGGAGTGGAGGAGCCCTTGCAACACCCAGCATCACTGCTGAGGTAGCCAGTGGGCACAGGCATGGCCATGGGCAGCAGCCATAGTGAGGCATTTTGCATCCCAGCTGGGGGAAGCCTACTTGAACCAAGTGGGGCCTACCTGCCCTCTTGCTACCCCACCACAATGCATTATTTTGGGCCACTTTGGGTGTTTTTGGTTTCTGAAGAAGGCAGTGTGAGGGGGCGTCCAGCCCTTCCAACTCCCTAAACCACACATGCGTGCCTCAGCCACCACCTCGCAGCTACCTCCTGCAATGGCAGACTCGGCCTTGGTACACTGCACATGGGCCCACAGGCTTGCAAGCTCCCAGACCACTGCGTGGAAGCATGTGCTCTGCAGGGTGCCTGTGCTACATCCCTGCTTCAGTCCCTGTGAACGAGGCAGGGGACTACAGGAGGAAAGGGGCTGCCAGCACAGCATGCCCTGCATTTGGTCACACACCAGCCCCCATTCCCCATATACAAGCCCAGTTTAGGACTTTTTCTAAACACATGTCAGTATGAGGTAGTCTCATAATAGTTTCTGCATATTAAATATGCAAATAAGGAAGACTCACATAGTAACCAGGATCACATGCATTCACATGAATCACAAGTTCTCGATATAGATTCAGACTGCTACCTTTTCCATCAGTGGGTAAAGCCATTTATATAGGAATGGTATAATACTTCTACCACCGCAATTTCATGTCAGTGTCAAGGCAGCACAGTAATGTTTTAAAACACTGCAAGTTCTCTAAGACGGCAGCTTTAATGTAATATTGAGAGACTGACGTCTTTCCTTCAGTCAGGTTGCAAAACAAGCGTGCCTAAAAAAACTCATTATCTTAAGCAAAAGTGAAAGCTCAGCTCTGAAATTTTGCAAGAACAACCAACAGTTCAATCAACCTTGTAACAAGAACTAGCTAGGCAGCTAAAAATAAAGCTGAGATAAAGAATGAGGCAAACCGCTTGCCTTTTAGATGCTTATGGGACAGGGAGACAAATTTCCAGAAAAGCCCAAGCTTGTCAAACCCACGCGCACAAGCACCTAGTGCACACCCGGGCATGTGGCACATCACATAATGCCTCTGTGCTCAAATGCCCAGCCAGAGATCCCTGCAGAATTAACACTGCATTGACCATAAAGCTGAAATGCAATCAGAGAGAAGCAAGCAAGAACAGCCTTTTCTGTAAATGTAAAACTGATTTCAGTTAATTTAAAACAAATAAACAAAAACAAATAAACCAAAACAAAACAAAAACCCCCAAACAAACAAAAACCCAATCAACCCAAAGAAACAAACCACAAAAAAACCCCAACAAGGTTGTACAACTAGGTTTTATTAAGATTGATGAGCTGTGTTGCATGACATAAATGCATTAAACTAGAGGAAAGATAAATCTTTAAAAACCATCAGATATTTAGCCCTGAGATTCAACCATTCCCCCAACTGATGTCATACTAGCTGATGCTTTTGCACAGCCTGTGCTCAGTCCATAGCTAAGTATGAGTAAATTCTGTGCTGCTGAAAGTCCTTGTGTCCTGTTGCTATCCCAAAGAATGACAATCACATGTGTTTTCTTCCTCTTTTCCCAGCACAGACAGCCAGCCATCCACCAAGTACTGCCAAGGTAATGACAAAGTGAATGTTTCTGCTGCTCTTCAGGGCATCTGAATCCAAAACATCCATGTGTCAGAAAGACAAGGTGTCCATCATGTTCCCACAGGAGAGACAAAAACTCATAATCAGGGTATTTGCTTGGGAAGCAGAAAAACATCAGTTTAAGCCTATGTGCCAAATAAATATATGTACATAAACTACCACAATGCTACCCAGCCCCACTCTTGGGCAGCTGGTGGCCGGCACTCACCTCTGCTATTTCAGAGGCTGAGTGTAACACTGCCTGGCTCAAATTAGGCAACTCAGGAGGCTGTACCTCTTCATCATGTCCTAGATGAGTGTCCCCAACCATTGGGCATTTTATGGCTGCAGGGATACTTCTCTTTCTTCCTCCTCCGCCTTTTCTTTTCCCCTCAGCTTTCTGGTAGTCAGCATAACCTCCCTTGTCTACAGTTTCATCAAAGCAGGCATGTTTCCACAAAAAAGTTTCAGTTTTAGCATGCCATCTTTTAATAAAACACCATTTAACTGGGCTATTGCCAACTAGCTTCAGTAGTAAAGAAATTCTTCAGTTGAAAGACAAAGGGAGATGCAATACTTGCAGGCTTAAAAGGTTTTGGTTAATCTTTCCATTGTAAAAAAATAGCAGATGTCTCAATGAATGGCTCTCTGCTGGAGCAGAATAAGATTTCCCTTTCCAATGTCTCACTGACTCTAGAAGAGGGAAGAAAAGCCTCAAAATATGCACTGTCAGGTTGAGCATTTAGTTTCTTATAAACCAGAACAGATCAAATGATTGCACTGCAGGAGAGGACAAGCAGGAAAGACTGGCATGATTAACACATTGCCCAGTCCATCTAACATCCCTGCTTCGGGTGTAGATTCAGGAGCTCTGGTAGTGCACCCTAAGGTAATTTAAGAGGTAACTGTGTAACTTGGTGTGTGCCCTGCTGCTCTGCCCAAAATCATCGTCCTGGAGGCAATGGGTGGCAGAGGTGGAGTACCAGCCACTTCTGAATGGATGCACTTCTTAGTCTCCTGTACTCACTTGTGTTAATACACTGGGCTCAGAAAGGCAGCAGATGAGTAACTGTGGTTTGCTACCTCTACTTTGTAAATAGTTCATTTTAGCAGAAGATGAGTGAAGTTACCTCTTGAGTCACCAATGACAGTCACCAGAAGCCCCATGTACGGCAGAACAAAGCACTGCCATTTAGCAGCCCAACCTTGTAGTTCTCTTTTTTGTAAAGATGACATCAGTAAAACAAAAGTTGGTGCCCAGCAGATATGTGGGTGTTTAGCAGAAAATTTTGCAGAAAGTGGGCCAGATGACAGAAAAGAGTGTGAATAAATGAGCTCATCATTTGTACATGTGAGCATGGGGTGGACTGTGGGGGAAGAGAAGACGAGGGGGTGGAACTGTAATGGGGAACCTGCCAAGTAGCTGTCTAGTCTTGAGAGTTTTTGGTCTCAAGTAAAAGCCCCAGAGTATGGTCTGAAGACAGACTTGGGAGGGTTGTTCATGCAATAGGAGAGATTCCTCTTTTAAGTATTAAACTTGGCTATGAATAATGGAAGATTCAAATGAAATCTCAAGTGTCTAGATGCTCTCTCCTTCTGCACCATCAGTGTGTGGGAAAAACCACTCCACCTCTCCACTTCAGCCTCCTCAGTCATAAGAGAAGGTCGATGATACAGCCTTTCAAAACTTGTAGACTGTAGAAAGGATTTTGGGTAAATGTGACTATGAGCAAGTCTTGGGTAGATCTGTATGCTGGAAGAGACAAGAGGCACTCCAGACTTCACTCAGTCGATTTGGAGCCAGTCAGTCATGAAAATAAAAAGCTTACCTGTTCTCATGATGCACACGCTTTAGGAGAAATACTGCTGCCTTCCCAATTCTTTCAATAGTGACTAGGAGAGGGGAGAGCCATGCCCCTGCAGATAGGTAGAGAATTCATTTTCTTGAGCAAGTCCACTCTGATTACTCTGGTCCTTACAACTTCTGGAATTTCTAAATATCAAAATTTTATAAAGCCTCAAATCTAAACTCAGGAGTTATTTTCAGTGAAGTGTCCTCAAAGTCAGAAGATCTTTCGCACCAAGCAGAACTAAACAGACAAAAGGATTTATATAAGCTGGGAAAATCCAAGATAGATTCTGCAGGAGCTAGATTCTAACAACTATTTCTCACTTCTAGGTTTGAAAAATAAAAAAAATAACCTTTTGGGTTTATTAACCCATGAAGCAGAGACCTCTATTCCATTTACAGAGTATGCAAGGTAGCTACAAATGTCAGCATGAGCTCAGCAACACCCATTTAAAATACCGCCACTACTGCAGACAATAGAGGATAATGCTATAAAGCCCGTTCTTACTCCCTGGCTTTATTATCCAGCAAGTTCAAATCAAGAGCATTAGGGCAAGCAAATTTTTTTAACTTCTGGCTTTGAGTATTTAATCTGTTCACATCATTCCTTTAGATTTAATGAGTCATCCTGCTAGCTATTTAGATGCACCATCACCCACAACCCATTAGCAAACACCTTAAAGAAGCAGAAGGAGGGACAAGCCTAAACAGAGTTAGGAAGGCACTTACACAATCTTACCTCCTCCTTCACTAAAGGCTTTTCCTTCTCCTCTCTCTGTTTACAAGGAGAGCATTAGACAAGGACCACCGAGAAATGGGTTATCTATCGCTGCATCTCCCATGAGGCCAGGGCCCTTTCCAGGACAGTGTGTCTCCTGCACAGACACACGTGCACACACTCCCTTGGGCTCTCAGTCGATTCCCAGACCCTGTGGTCTCTCTGGCAGCTGGCTGTAACTCCCCTGGCCCTCCCTTTATCTCCCTACTTTCCCATGTTTTTTGCTCTGCAAATCACCGATCCCACCCTTTAGTTCCTCCCATAAGAAATCTTGTGTAAACACCAAATGCTCTCCCCTCACATACATCAATAATATGTCCTATACCTTTAGTAACTCCTCTTCCAACCCCCATCTGTAAGGTTATCTGCTCCCATTCACTCATTGGGTAGGTGCCACCGTGGGACCACCAGGATGATGGCTCTCTTGGGACAGCTCTAGGGGGACATGGGGCAGGGCATGATTAAAGATCCCCCACCTTCCATTGTGCCACTGTTTCCCCTCCTGCGTATGCATGAGTGTGTCTGTGTGTGTGTGGTGATGAGCTTTTTATTAAGTAACCTACCACTTAGTGCTGTCAACCTCAGAACAAGAATTGGGCCTTCACCCTCCATCCACACTAGGTGTGTACATGGTGTTGGGTGCTCCAGGTGTCCAGCTGCAACCTGTAGAGTTGGGAAATGTCTGTTGATTTACAAACTGTTCTCGGTACTATGTATGTTGGTCAACACCACTGCATGAGCACACAAGCTATATCAGATTTGTTCACATTGCAAACTTCTTCTTCAGAGTATAATAATGTTGAAGCTTATGTCTCTCTTTCTCTCCTCCCTTCAGGAACATTATGCTAAAAAACATTCTATGAATTCCAGTGAACTGTGGTACTCCACTGTCAGCCACGAAGTAAAACACGAAGCCTCTGTGATTAAGAGCAATGATCAGACAGAATATGCACTTGTCAATGTGCCCAAGAGGAAGGAAAATATTGCCAGTGCTGAAGAGCACAGTGAATACGATTATGTCCTGATACCAACTTAGAAAGGGGCACTTTCCTCTCCCTAGGCACTCTTTTCCTTGAATGTTTAATCCAGCAATACGCAGCCTTGCTAACCATCCTACCTCTGCTGTCAGATCTGCAAACCAATCTCTCTCTCATATTATCAAGCTCACTTATTAGAACTCATCTGCCAGACATTTCCAGTGAGACAAATCTGTTCATGAAAAGGTGATCACAGAGAAAGACATGGGTACAGGACTTGACAATTAAACCAAGAGGAATCAGTAGCAACTATCATTGTAAGATGATGTTCCTCTATAGAAAATTAGGTGCTTCATTACCAGAAGCAACTGAGGCTGCACATTTTTCTGGACTTTTACAGTACTTTTCTTTAAAAAGGGGTCTTATAGAACTACTGATAGAAATTTTGAGAATGCAATAATAACGCCCCTTGCTGTTGGATTGGGATTCTTTTTTGCATGGGGGGGGGTATGTGTTTTGCTTTTTTAAATGAAAGCATAGACACTGTGTAAGGTGTACATACTCTTTTCCTAAGTTTCTCTGGCTTGCTTGATCTATCCCATTACACAATGTGCAATTTAGATAAATAACTAATTTCTCAGATTGCTTCCTGCTTCCGTGTAATACTACTTACCTTAGAGTGAAGTCTTATGGAGTCAGAATTAAATAAAAAGGCAACAAACTGCAAGCAAACCAAAAATTCCAGCCACTTAGAAAACTATGAAACCAAATACTACACAGGCAGAAACTGCACGCCTCTCAGTAGGAGATGCCCAGGTATTGTCTTCGTGACACAACTCTCCCAGCTCTCTCCTGCTGCAGTCTCAGGTTTGGCTTTCTGCATTGCCAGAACATAACCTCCCCATAGCTCATCACCGCTCTGCAAGCAGCATTTGTGGGCACACATGTAGGACTGAGTCCAGTTATTCAACAGTTCACCAGAGCTCATAAAGTGATTATGTGCCTGTGGTCTTGCTTAAGCATGTTTTTTTGCTCCCTCCCTTTTTGTATTAAAACAATTTGGAAGAAATCACTGAACAGTTTTCCTGATTTTAGATCTTCCTGTGTATGTAATTGCTGGCTGCAGCCCTAGCTTTACAGTGTAGCAGCACCTTTGCGTTTTCACTTGCAGTTTCAGTGCCAGAGGCAGTCCCACAGGTGAATGGTTGCATGCAGCAGTGGACAGATGCGCTGCTAGCATGGGGAAGGCAGCACTCTGCAGGTACCCCTGCACTGACGGGCAGCTGAATCTGCTCAAAATCTGTACTGGCTGCCGTGGCTACGCAGATGACTGCCTGCCATGGAATTTTAAAGGGCCGGTTGCACACAAGCTGAATTACCAGAATTATCTTTTCTCTTCCTTTTGAACAATGTCTCAGTTGCCTTGGTCATTAAAGCATTACCCACACTCCTTCTATTAAAATTAACATTAAGCATTCACTCAAAATACCTAACTTGATTAAAGAATTTTTTTACACAACTCTGTCCCTAATGGATGAAGTTATAATTAATTCATGTATTCTTTTTTTTTTACATTACAAATTTACCTCAAAGATATAAAACCAGAAGAAACTTTTTGTCATTTTTTTGCATTTACTTCAATGAGAGTTCAAAGCTTTCCTGGAGGTAGACTGTAAGGTCAGACATTTTATATTGAATATCACAGCATCTTGCTACAACTCCACCTGCTTCTTTCCTGTGAACTGCTGGAGTAAACGTACTGGGGCAGAGGAGGATGGCTGGGAAAATAAATATGAATATACAGCTCTCAGCATTTATAATTCCAATAGTTATTTTCCAACTCTCAAACAGCTGAAGGACTGAAACTGCTGAAGAATGAAAACAATCACTTCAAGAGTAAAAAAAATAATTTAATGCACAGTAAAACTGTCAAACTAATCCTTAAATAAACTAGTAATATTAGAAAAAAAGACACACATTTTCCCATAAGATATTTCCCACAATACAAAAGGTTTCTTAAAAAGAAAAATCTGTCTATACAACAGCACTAACATTTATACTGGCTATAAACACATAACAAGAAGCTATACTTCATTAACATAGTAGTGAATCCATTCAATTTCGTGTAAAGTTAATGCTTAATTTTTCATTTTCATGTAATAGCCAGTTACTGGCCTACATGGTTTGCTTCAGCACCTTCCTCTTGGCATTGGTCTATCTCATCTGATCTCTTGTCAACAAGAACAACTATTTGCTGCCTTATTAAGGCAAGTATCTTGCATCTCTGCATTTTTATCCTCACTGCTGGGACAGAGACCATAAATAATGGTATAGACTAGTTTCTCTTTGAATTTACAAATGCAGGTCAAATAGTTGTCTATTCACTATTTACCAGTAGGTAATTATTAAAACATACAACTAATTTGACCCTTGGAAGATTCCTGTGGCATTCAGATGCATTAGTGAACAAGACATGTTTCTTCCTGATATTTCTTCCTTCATTTCTATTTCAACATTACAGAAGAGAAAAATAGAGCAGATACTACCTTATCCAGGAAGACTGTAGCATGAACAAGGGAATAATGAGAGCTGAAGCTCACTTAAGAAGCTAATGCAAAGGTCTTGCATGTAATTAAAGAAAATACAGAGGATATTTAACTTTTCAGGTTGTTTTATGAGAAAAGAATAGTAGGGAAACATGGCATATGAAGTTAGGGAAAAAAGTAACTGACATGAGCATCAGTGGAAGTAAGCATTAAGGATGAAACTGCAGATAATTTTGGATAAGCCAAGAGAAAAAGAAAGGAGCCATGTGCAAGACTGCTTTTGAAGCTCACACAGAGAATCCAGATTTAATCATAAGGCAAAATGAAGCAGAGATGTCAAAGTCAACAGAGCATGCATCAGATAAGGTACATGATTTTCACGAAAGTGTTATTCAGATATCAGGATGACAATAAAGGAGGAGGTAGTGGTGTTATAGGAGTACAACACTGTTATAAATAGACCACAGTTTCTATTTACAATATCACATCACAGACAGTATTTACAAGATAATGTCTTTGCAAGTATTTCTACCTAATCAATCCCTAGCCTGGGACTACTAATAGACAGGAGAATCCCATCTCTTCTAGGCAGTGAGGAAGATGAGGAGTCTTTCCATCATTTCTCTGAAAGTTAAAACAATACATTAGCATTTAAATGAAAGTTAAATTAGATATTTCAGCATATTTTTCCTGTCCCTTTTAAAATGCATTTTTTATGCATCCTGTTGATAAATAAGGAAAAAATTGATACAGAGAATTTGAACTCATGACTTGTTACTCTCTTGTCTCTTGATAAGAGTACCAAGAAAAATACGAGTTAATTGCAAATCTTGCTTGTATACACGTTATGGTGATTTGTTAGCCTATAATAATTCTGAAAGCACACAGGTGTGGCTCAGTAAGCTGGGGGTCGGGGAGAGCAGCTCCATGTGTTGTTCTCAGTAAAAGTGCAAAGCTCATATGACTTTTACACTGACATTTCAATCAAGACAAATCTAAATGCATTGCAATCACTACCCAGTCCTTGGAATCACTATCTAGAAAACCTGGGAGAACGAACATTGCGTTACTTTAAAAGGTATCACTGTACATAATAAGTTTTCCCAAAAAACTCTGAAAAGACAATAATCAGAAGTTTTCATCTTTGACTGTGGAAAAAATCAGAAGTTAACTCCCAACTTATTTATCGAGTTTTACTTGGATTAAAATTTGTTTTATAAACATTAAAATATGAATATACAACAAGGAGAAACTTTTTCAGTTGTTTGGCTCTCTGTTATGATACACACACATATGAGGAGATTTTCTTTGTACACAGAAAATGTAAGAGGAGATCTGAACAGTTTGGCTGGAGTCCACAGTTAACCAGTCTCATCACTATTCCTTTTCTCAGCAGAGGATCAAACAGTGAATCCTAGGTTATACGCTAAGCGAAGTAAGACTTTCTTGAAAACCGAATATTTTGCAATTTTCTTGATACTGTTGTGCAAAATGCGTTTACTAACGTATCTCAACATATTTCCAGAAATATTTCCCTCTCTTCCAGTAAATACTTCTGCTCTTTGTAAAGAAACAGTCTCTCTAATGTACAGCACTTACATGTTAATGTGAGAGAAGTCGGGTCAAGCTTTAACCTGTTACATTCAGATGTCCCAGGATGAAAAGTGTCATCTTCATCATAAATATTTTGACGTAAAACGTTCCTTATAAAATCTGGGTTCATTGTGTTTTCCATAAATCCCTCTGTTGATGGTGGTACAGAAAACTGTAGCTGATAAAATACAGTGGAGCTTTCATTACTGAAAAACAAAGTCAAGCATAAATGCCATTAAGTTCCCACTAGATCTTTTCATTTTTTTGAGAAGATTGACTTTTCTTATCAATATTGGTGTGGATTTTTTTAAAACTTGGTCTAAAGAAAAACATTATAAAAGAAAACAGCCATCAAGCATTCCAGTTTCCTCTGACCCCTCCCTTCTCAGAGAAGCTCTTGACATTAACAGAAACCGGGCACATAACTGAAGCCACCCTGAGGCACGTTTTCAAATGCATGAAGGGCAATTGGACATGTGTCCTAATGAGGTGGGGTTTTTCAGCACTCGTGTTCCACAAGTACATAATGATAAGAGGTGCTGCAATATTTAATCCATGGGTAAGGTGAGAATCTGCAGAAAGATTTGCTTTCCTGCTAGCATGGTACCTTGGGCCGCCCAGCTGTGTTTCTGGCTCAGCTCTGGAATGGATTATGGAA
The DNA here is from genome assembly GCF_000695765.1 of Mesitornis unicolor. Classification (NCBI taxonomy): domain Eukaryota; kingdom Metazoa; phylum Chordata; class Aves; order Mesitornithiformes; family Mesitornithidae; genus Mesitornis; species Mesitornis unicolor. The sequence goes on along the minus strand of NW_010185084.1, from coordinate 32,551 downwards.
ACCACCAAACTCTGGAGATTTCATTGTTCATGGTCTACCAAATTCACTGACTACAAGTCAACAGTTGCATTTTGTACTCACAGAATTTAAAATATAAAAAAAGGAGTTAGATGGGGAAAAAGAAACGGAGACAGAGAGAGAGAAAGAGATAAAGAGACAAAGAGAGAGAGACAAATAGGCAGGGTAGTGGGGGAGAGACCAGGTAGTGAATATATGCAGAACTATAGCTTTGTACTTGATGATCTAAAGCATGATTTTAATCTGTAAGACTAAGGAGCTACAGCTCATTCATTGAACAGAGCTGGTATGCCCATGGCTGGCAACACAGAGGAGCACATTCCTTAAAGCGACCCCAGGACTGCCCCTTGATGCAGTCCAAGGAGGCTCTTCCTCCATCCTTGGGCTCAAGGGCCTTGGGACTTTGCAAATCTATTCTCTTGATTTTCTCCTGTCTTTCTAATTCCTTTTGTAACAATGCTATTTCAGAAGTCCTTGGGGAAGCTCTCTGACTGCCTTCCCTTGTCTCACTGCTATCTCTCCATAGCAGGACCATGAAGCTAATCTTCCCAGCCCTTTTCTCTCCACTGCTCAGCCTCCCTCCTGTTGTAAATCTGTGGTATCTCCATAGATTAAAACTTTACAGTCTCAAATACAGCAAACTCCTCAGCCTTCCTTCAGTGCCAGTTTCTGCTGAGAGTAGGATCTTCCCTCTGTTCCAGCTTGAAGCTTTCTGTTGCTCCTGCAAGGCTGGCCTGGGTGATTTTCCCCTTCTTCCCACCACTGCTACTCTGACTCTACCAGGCTCCTGTGGCTGAGCTTCTCCTCCACGTGTAAGCGTCTCCCACTCAGGCTAGCCTAGCCTCCACTCCTCCATTCCCATTCCAGCAGGCTCTCCAACATGCTGCTGCTTTGAGATTTGCTCCTCTTGTCCAAAATAAAGAGAGGAGGAAAAGTGGTCCAAATAAACCAGCAATGCAATATTACTGTTTTGGCTCTCACGACTTGCATGTGCCTGTTGCTTTTAGCTCTTTTGAGAACAAAACTTGTCAAACCCAAGTGGTTCCAGCATTATAATTTATTAGCAGCACTTGCCATCTACACCAGAGGATGTTTCAACCAGTTTTCACTAGCTATATATGTACTTTTCCTCTAGAAAACCTATGTTTCAGCAACTTAAATGTTGTGTCTATTTACGTAGATACATGCATGTTTCATCAAAAACCTGGAATTTTAAGATAATTTTGGAAACAGAAATTCCTTACCCGAAATCAACCACCTGAGCTGACCTAAAATAGCGTCCTAGAGCTGGAGATGAACTGTAGATGTCTGTTAACTTGGAGAGAAAAAAGAAAAGAAAAAAATTATTTTCTTCTGTTCATTCTCTATGTCCCTCATTAAAGAAAGTACAGTGAATCTTTCCTAAAAGGTGTTTTAAGTGGCATAAACATAGGTACTGAAGGTCAAATATCAGCAAATATCTGCCCTGGAAAACCACACAATCACTTTAAGGTTGTCAGACAAGTTAATGTGTGTCTGAGTGATTACTATATGACCTTAACACAATGGAGGCATTCAGGGTGAACTAAAATTATGTGCTCAAGTTGTCATGTGCAATGGCAATGTTATTTGGCTTGGGTCTTTATTAATACCAAAAAGCCCTTCTACTCTTACTTGGTGGAGGGAAGCATCTTCTCCAGTGAGACTCCCTCTTCATGTTAAGTCTAAATCAGCACTGCTGTGCCTGCTGAGCTTATTTCAGTCATAACTCAGAGCTGTGATGGTTCAATGAAAATGGCAGCTATAAACCCAAACTGTCATCAGGAACTTACAGGAGAATTCAACACACAGGATTTTTAGCCAAGATTGAGTTTAGATGACATTCACAGGCCCCTCCTAACCAAAATTATTCAATGATTCTATGAAAAAGGTGAAGACTATATCCCAACCATTACTCGAATTTGAGGGGAAAAAAAATCAGGTGCTTTTTTTTTTTTTTTAAATCAACATAAACTGCTTATGCTTTTAAAAACAGGCTAGGCTTCAAATTATACTAGAAAAATTACAACTCAGAACATCTTGTGGACTTGTAAATTACTCAGTTGCTACAGAAAGCAACAGGGAAAACACTGAATCTATGTTACAAGCAGAATCAGCTTTGCCAAGAACCACGTCAACACATACCCGCTTAGTAATGTTTTCAGACAAAAGGTGTGGGAGACCACAGCTTAACTCCAATGTTCCTGAAAAATTATGAGAATTTCCACTCTTTAGTAGTTCATCAGGATCCCAATAGTCATCCTCATCTGTGTAAACATCTAATATTCAAAAGGAGATAGAAAGGTGAGGAAAATGTTTCAGTTAGAAGAAATACTGAAAAAAACCCAAAACACTCAGCTTTCTCCAGGGTGGCTTTTTCTCAAATTTCCTAAGTAATGACTGAGAGTGATAAAAAGAAAGTGCAAGTCACCTGAAGAAAAGTGACAGCACATGGAGGTCAGCCACCCACTCCCATCAGCAAAAATCAGCTGCTCTGGGAGCCTGACAGGCACAGATACCACATGAGGGGACATAAATGATCCGTTGCACTTGTTGCAATGTTAAAAGCATCATTTCCATCCTCATCCCTGACTGTTCTTGTAATGTTTTCTCACTTAGCTACAAACTGGAAGTTCCATCTGATCAGGATACAAGTTGCTTACTGCCTGCTAAAACCAAAGTGTTCACATCCACTACTCAACACACCACCCTCTGCAGTCAGCATCCCAGCCCCTTCCGCAGTTTACAGGAGTTTAAAAGATGCTGCTATTCATATTGTGCTATATTGGGTTGTACATAATGTACATTTTTATTAGAGGATGAACAGAGAGTGAGATACTTACTAGAATAAAGAATTAGGCTGATGAGAATGACCAGGAAGAATACTAGAAAAATTGTAGCTACAACCATCCATAGTTTACACTTCCAGAAAACTACTTTCGTGCATGATTTCCAGTGATCTGTCTCCTAGTTACAAAAGGAAGGGACATGCTGATTAATGAAATTAGGCAGGAAAAAGTATTTCAGCATGTCTTTACTGCAACATTTAGAAACAGAAAAAACCCACATAGATGGGAGAATCTCATTGATAAGCAATGTCCTACATCAGGGATTCCCACCCTGCTACAGGTGGGAACTTCAACCTGCAGAAGGCAAAGGATATTCACAGGCAGGCTATTACTTGAAAGAGACGTATCATTCCTCATTTGTACAGAATTATTTCCAGTTCCTGGATTGCTTATAAGAAAGTGGACTGCTATTCATTAGATACTATTGCATTAAAGAACACTGTAAAATAATTTATGCTTTTACAGCTGAGTCTCTTTTCTTTAGAAGATCGGAAACTTGAAGGCTATTGAGTACATTTAACAGTTGATTACAAATCTCACCTGTTCTAGGAGATCAGAGAATCACTCTTCAAATAAATTGCATGTGTGCATGTTCATATAGAAGAGAAAGGACAATACCTGCCTTTGTTTTAATTATAATAAGATTTAAGACTATTGCGGACATAAGTGTTTTATTAGTTATCCGAGCAGCACCGACATGAGGAAAAAAAAAAGCGCCTCGGTGATAAAGCAAAACAAGTGAAAAAACTCCAACTATTTTATTCCACAACCAGAAGACAGTAGATCATGCTGCCTTTTTAATTTTTCCTCCTCTTCATCCACCAGAAACTTGGCTGCAACCTCCAACAGTGTTTACCAGGTGAGGAGAAGCACATGCTGTATCTTGTCTGGGTCACACAAGTGTAGGTTAGCAGGAACTAGTTGCTGACTGGAGGCACTAATCCAGGTTACCTGAGTTAGTTTTTCCTTTACTTTTTGAACTTTCTATGAACCCAGCATGATAGAAAGCCTTTCACTGTATTTAACTGACACCCACCAGCTGGCTCAAAGCTTCTTTGGGGTGGCAGATGAACAGGGGGAGAAAAGAGACAGCCACAGAAAGATCTTACAGGAGTCGCTTCTCCAGGGAAAGGGAAAGTGCTCCCTTGCAAACACCCCTGCAAGAAGAACTTTGCTTTGGTGGAGAACAAAGGGCAAAGGCTGAATTTGGTTTCGCTTACAGCATGCTTTCAGGTGTAATCATGTTTACATATATTTTATTTTTTAAACTTATTAGAAGAATGACGCTTCAATTTAATACTTGCCACTAACATACCATTTTGTAACTGAAGAAAGAAAAAAAAGCCAGCAGCCATTGCCCAGAGTACAACTATGAAATCAGACATGGGAATACCTGTCGAGACAGACAGTTACCAAGCCCAGGTTTCAATTGAGCCACACATTTAGACTATCACAAAAGCATAATTCTTAATCACACATAGCAAACTGGCTTGCACTCAAGCAAACATCCAGCTCCACAACTACCCCCTACCATCTGGGCCAACACCCTCTGGACATTGCCCATCTACGTCACAAGGCTGCTGCGAGGGAGCAGCAGCAGAGAAACTCTCTCCCTGCTGGGCAGGACAGTTGTTCTGAGCGACCTGCCACATGAGCAGGAAGCAGAGCATGATAATTTTCCAGCAGTCCCTATAGGATAGGAAGCCAATTGCCAGAATCAGCAGAAACAGAGCCCAGACTAAAACTCAGTTCTGGGAAGGGGAAGGCTAAACAGACACTTCAGGGTAAAGTTTCTCAAGATAGTGGTGTGGGTCCAGCCTCTTCTCTTCTCCCTGCCTCTTCTCCACCCTCTCCTGTTCCTCTTTGCACCTCCCTTGAATTTGTCTGACCCTGCAGCAAGCTGGTTCAGTTTACCAGACCAGAAGAGAAGTAACTGGCCCCGATACGGTAAAATAAATGGGTTTTTGCCTAGCCGGTGGAATGAATCAGCCCTCAGAGAAGATCAGCAGGGCTCACAATAAGGAAGCAGTGGCTGTTGCTCTACCAGGGGCAGGAAGGGAGGGGTGGTGTGACTCACAGACAAGCTGTCCGGAGGGCTCAGCCATCCCTACAGAAAAGTGGGAAACTTCTCTCTGCCACAGATATTCCCTCTGCTCCTGAGTAAGTAATGAAAATCAGTGTACAACAGTCACCTGTGAGTATATATTACTTCTCTGCCAGCATTAATCTCTTCCATAGCTTTATGTTAAATGCTGGAAGCTATCTCCCTCAGGACTCACATGCTGAGGCTTTGGGGCACTGTTATGCATACAAATTCATAATTGTTAGCAACTGCACATTACTCAAAGATAGAGAGAGAATCCAACATGGTCTATTGTAGGACATCCTATTCTTGTTTTGGCAATGCTGGTTTATGATTTTTTTTCTTTCCTGAAAGAAAGCTTGTTTTTAATATGGGTTTCAATTTTTCTCCTGTCTGGTTTTGAGCCCAATCCCACTGACAGCACATGAAAAGAGGAAGAAAAACTCAGAGTACCAATTACAATTTCTTTTCCTAAGTTAAAGTTCACAAACAGCCAAGCACCAAAACATAAAAAAGCTTAAAATCCCACTACAATATTAGAAAACTTCATTGAGAAGAAGACATGAAATATATTTAACGGGTTTTCAGCCTTTACTTTCAAGTGACTGACCTTTCCCTTTCCCTCAAATAACAGATTAAACCACCCTTACAAGATGTTCCTGCAAAGTGTCATTTCTAATGCTGTGTGGTGTTTTCCCTAACACTAAGCATCAAAAGAGCAAGTGAAATTCCTACCTTTTCTGTTTGAGCTTTTAGGGGCTTGTTGTGATCAGCCTCACTTTCCTCCACATTATCTTCTCGTAATTCAATAGTCTCATGCTCCTGACCAGAGCTTTGCCTTTTCATAGCTTCTGTCTCTGCGTGGGGATCTCTGTCTCTGAAGCAAGCGCGGAGGCAACTCATTTCCTTCTGGTTTCAGCTGCAGTTATGGTCACTAGATGTTCTGGTATGAGACTGGAGATGGTAACAGTGAGAGTTCAGATAGTTTTTTCAGGAGTGATCTCAAAACACTGATAAATACGGGAAATTCCTTGAAAGGACAAATAACGTCGTCTGCACTAGCTACGGAGAAATGGGAGGCGGAGGAAGTATCGATCTGCCCAGTCACCAGAACTACAGCCTTCAGCTCTGCAATACTAGGTTTTCCAGTTTGCCTACCTTACCGTACCAGTCCTTGACAAGAACAAGCAGGTGACTAAACCTTCAGCAATGCTGTCATCTGCTGAAGTGATTTTGAAAGGAACCGGATTGGTTTCCCTGTCAGCCGAAACAGTAAAATACTATTGCTGTTATCCACTCGGATAAACAAACAGATGTGGTTCTTAACAGCACAAACTGAGTAAAGGATCACGTAGCTTGAGGTTCAGTTAGACTGTGAAGGGAACATATAATATCCATCAGTAATTCTAATTTTAGTCTCCCTGTATAGCCAATAAAGAAGTGGACGACACTGACCTTCGTGCCACAAACTGCCCTCTCGCTAGCTGTTATGCAGCCTAAAATAATCTCTAGTGCTAAAGAACCGTTTACTTCTATTCACATACTGCTCTGAGAAGTATGCTTCCATGTGGAGGAAAATAAAAGGGCAAATCTGAAGAGAGATTTGTTTTCTTCAATTTCATCCTGTGCTCTACAGGGCATTTTATGAAGCAAATTATGGTGTGAGAGTTGAGATCCAGTCTGCACTGGCTTCCCGCATGAACTCTCCTGTGCAACTCAGAGTCACTCGTAACAACTTATGGCAGACAGGGGCCGATTCCTCCCCCCACCTCCCCAGTGTCCTTCATCCTACCTCCTCTCATTTCTCCTGTTCTGACTCCATCCTTGTGTTTCTCCTTCCTCCTCATAGAGCACCTCTGGATAAAAAAGGTTGGGCAGGCAGCCAGTAACTGCACTCTTGCTCACTTTCTTGTCCCAGCACAGAGAGGACAGTACATTAAGAGGGAAACAAAGCCTCTTTCTCCAACTCCCTCCCTTGCTGGCTGAGCATTCACTCACAGCACTGCTCCTTCTTTTTCCTGCCAAATGCTGAGAATGTTTTTCCTTTCCCCAGATTTTCTCATTGTGCAACTCATCTGGCTACTGATGCCTGGAGCATTCCCAGAGGTTCAGACTCCTGATGTCATGTCACAGCCATCCAGTAAAAGGCAATTCATCAAGCTGAGTTGAGTCACACAGCTTGGTCTCATTCAGTGAGTAAAAAGAAGTACAAATTGCATATCTCACCTTTCGCTTCTGGAGAATCCTTAAAACACCCAAGGACTTGAGGAGGAGGCTGAGCAGTCATCAAGATCAAAACATGTGTCTGGATCCACAAGATTTTATCTGCAACATCTTCACTAGAAGAAGCTTTTACCTGATTGTTCTTAGTACACCTGCTGGAGATGAGCTTCATTTATTTCATTTCCACTCACAGTAAAATACCTTACCTTCCTACTAAATTGTCTGAAAACTAAACACTTTTCCAAAGTCAAATGAGTTGATGATGGATCTCACCTTGCAAAAAGCAAACTTCTTTGTAATTACATCTGTGAATGAGCTCCTAACAAAATCTTGAGTTTCTTTTGTCTGGGTGTTCTAACATGCACAGTTGGTGCCTATTCTGGCAAGTTTTCTGACGCATGAAGCTGAGAAACTCTTAAAGAAAATGGGAAGTGGAGAACTGATCTGATCTTTCTGGCCTAGGCTTTTATCTAAACCAGAACAACATGAAAACTGTTCTCTTCTGTAGTGAAGACATCTCTGGTTTCAATATAAGGAAAAGAAACTTGTGCCCTTAACTGTGCACTTGAGTAAAACAAGCAAGTTAGTCTCACCTTCACAAAAAGGGAACTCCAAGGTACAAATGTAGTCCTGATTGCCCCTGGGGATTAAAGTTTCAGAGGCAAAACAAAATGAACAAAGCATAGACACTTGCATTTTTAATATGTGTTTATTAAAAAGGAATACGTGAATGAATGATTAGCCTTTAAAGACACTTACTTAACTCCCTAAAATACAATCTTTGAGTACAGCTTATGTAGTAAGTTTGACTCAGCATTGTGGAAGGAGAGGAATGCTCAACACTAGTGCAAGATATAAAGGAAAAGCAGTATCAGTGTCAGACGCAGGAATCTCACTGCATGCAGCTTACAGTGCTAGCTTATCCCTCTGGTTTTCCCACATGATGCCAAGGTGGGTCTAAAACTAAACCAGGATCACATATTTGTGTACTGTGGAATAGAAGTGTGCAATGTGGGCAGCAGTAACTGGCATTCAAATTGCCAGCTTCATTTGTTGGTTATTTTTTCACATTAAAGGTGAAAACTAAACACCTCCAAATACTGAGCACAATTTTAAGACCATCTAGACAGATCTTTCATTAAACTGAATACCAGCATTCTTAAATCCCATAAACAACTTTGGAAACCTTAAATCACCTAGATTTGGTCTGATCAATATTGAATCAAGGGATTATAATTATCAAAGCTAGATTTTCTGTTAGGGTTAAAGGAATGAGGCTGTCATTTCTTCTTCTTTATTTGAGTCCAAGGATGCATACAACCACATAAATCCCTTTTTCTATTATGCCCTTTTCAATGTCGTATGGCCGTGTGGGCACAGCCCAGGAAGAGATACAAAACAAAAATCCTGACCCTGAGACTCAGTTTGCTGCAGACCAAGGACAGCAGGAAAAGCAACACGAACCCTCCAGGAACATGTTAAAATTCACAGAGCATGCCAGAGCTGGGGAAATACACTTGCAACATATTGCAAACATCAGACCCTACAACTATGTTCAAATTGTAAAAAGAATGTAAGAAAACACTTAAGTTTCCCTTTGTTTAATTAATTAAAACTGAGTATTTTTTCCTCTTATTTAAACTTCATCCCAAAGATCGTAAATGATGCTCTTCCAGTTCCCACATGAAAAATTCTTGTGTCCTAACATTTGTGAGCCATACATCTGATGATTTCTAAGAAAACACAGAAGAAAGCCCAAAAGTTACAGTCCAGAAAGGAACAGTGGTACAGTGGCAGCAAAATTAGAGGACGAATTATCTAAGGTTTGTACACTATACTGATTATAGTATTTGTATTTTCAAGATATATGAAATAAATATTTATGTTTAAAATCCTGTGACACCACTGAGGTAATGTATATGAGTTGAGTGGTTGTTGTGGTTCAAGGAGATGTGGCCATGAATATCCAGATACTTGTACGTGGAAACATATATAGTTACATACATAGCAAAGGAGATGGAAGGAGGAGAGATTTGCAAAAAAAGGATTTGACTGGATTTTTGTTACAGGTTCTTATTCACTTTATGTTGCTTTTACAGCAGTGTTGTTTCTGCTGCTGTGGATAGGGAAGATGAATCCATAAGGAATCCGAAGTTGCTCTGAATCTGAACGGTTACTGCTAGGTGAACAACAAATATTTCTTCATTAGGAAAGCACATTCCCTCACAAAGAAAGTCCATGGCATTTTCATGTTATATCACCAGAGACAGAAATGATAGACTACTGTAGGGAGCAGCTATCATACAGGAGATGGTCTGCATTTTCTCCTTGATACATCAGTTTGTATTCGTACGAATCCAGTCATAAAGTGCTGTCACCTTAGTGTATACACCAGGACGATTGCGCCGAGCACATCCTTCACCCCAGCTCACAATGCCAGCCAGGTACCATCTATTCCCTTTTCCTGTGCAGGCCAAGGGACCTCCAGAATCTCCCTAAAATAAAGAGAGTTCAGTCATTAGCACACGTGTGCATGTATACTCACACACAAAGCACTGTAACAAAACTTAAGTTATTTAAGGAATGTAAATAGCTGCCCCTCTATTTCAGTACAATTTAATATCAGAATCTTATTTATGAGTAGAACATACCCAGATAGGTGTCAAATTTATTCAATTTATTTTAACTTATGGAAGTAGCACACTAATCAATATAAAACAGTGGCAAAAAGAAGGTTAAAAAATTACTAATATCCCGTTATAGGATTCATAAAGCAACTGATCACAGGCTGAATGGGAAAAGGAGAACATAGGGAAGGGAAGTAGGAATTTTGCTGACATTTGACCGTAAATTGTTCACAGGTTGAAGGCAGAACTCTTATACTAGCAAAATACGGACAGAAAGGTACCACACCACCCCAGTGAAATGAAACAAAACCCAAGAAAACAAAACCAAACAAACCAGGCACAGTTAAATATTATCAGCAGTTTCATAATCAAGACTACGTCTATGTTCATAGAGGGAGACAAAGGAGCAAAGACCAAGGAACGTGCAAATAAGAACTGGCTTCTCAAAGGGCACATGAGGCTCTGTACAGCAACTTAGAAAAGTATAATTTCCCATTAGTTCAGTTGACAGGATCAAAATGCATTTGGGCTCACAAATGCTTTGTGTCCTTTTTTGTTTTAACCTTGTATGCTTTCTGTGAAGAGAGGAGTTCACAGAACACCAAGCAGTTATGAATGCAGCTCATCCCTGCATCTGTTCCCTATGCACAGAAGGCCGTCAGCAGCCTTCAGGTCGACCCTGGGGTTTGTTTGCTGTCCCCAGTTGGAGCTAAAACATGGAAGAGGTCAGAAGAAAGCCACATACTGAGAAAAGAGAAACAACAGAAAGCCTTCATCACCCAACCAAACAAAATTATCTAGTGATAACAAAAGAAGCTAGAACAGTTCTAACATCATTCCTCTCTGGTACTTCAGAGGAAATATAGTAGTGACAGAAAAGAAAGAAAGAGAGACTCAAACACAGCATATTCTGTTGGAAACAGGATTAAGTAGTATGGTATATAGCCAAATTAGTTAAAATGTCCATCTAAAAGTTCAAGGGCACTTCTTAAGCAACACATTTTTTTTGAGGAACATCAAGCCTCTGGAACAACATGTTTTGAAAAACAGATCTAAGGTTATACACAAATGGCACCAAAAGTTAACAAAAATAAGAATTCATTGAATTAGAACTTAGAGACTGCAGGAACATCTTGTGAATAGTCTGTTGTGTAAAAAGACCTTTGTCCCATTAAGAGTTATAATCTTGCAAAAATCATCCTATTACATTAAAATAGTAAAAAGTATACATTACACAAAAATTCTATCAAATTGCCACAGTCTGAAATCAGTAACACATTTCTCTGCCTTTACACGATAACCGATATAAAGACCATGTTTGCAATTTTGAAAGTGGACATTCAAGATAATAAGTTTAAATACTGATTCAGTGCACAACTAGTCTAACAACTGAGAAGGAGAAAGAAGGCAGATTTGAGACAGTTAAGTACATCCGAATGCAGCTTCTGACTGTGTATGCAAATAAACTAGGTCTCAAATAAATTTATGATACCATGATGCAATCAAAACTTGTAATTATACACATGAACATGTGTAAATAAAAGGGAGCATTGCAACTGCATTTACTAAACTGCATTTACCTTTGCCTTTTCTGTTTCTTTGTAACTCTAAATTACTTACCATACTGTTACAATATTTTATTAATCCCACACCCAGACATCAAAAGAAGGAAAAAAAATCAGTATGAACAACAAAACGTCACCGATGGCCCTAACTTTATTCCCTTCATCCTTGCACCTCTCTTCTTTTGTAGGAAATGTAACTGTCAAAGAGGAAAAAGAATTCTTTGACACGTTTTACTCCTTGTCTTTGCAAAGCAATATGTCTCAAGTGATTCAGATATTATCTATGCCAAATTTTCTTCTTTATTTAAGGAGAGTCTTTAATTTCCATGTTAAATTAACCATAGACTCAAGACATCTCACTCTATTACTAAGATAAAACCCAAAACACAAGCAACCCACAACTCTGAAGAGTTTTCCTATGATAGCAAATATTCCTTTGTCGTTTCTCTACCAGTTCCAGATTACCTGACATGCATCAATGCCACCATTAAGATTCCCAGCACACAGCATACGTGATGTGATAAGATCATCATACAGCTTGTTGCAAACACTTTGGTTAATTATTCTCACTCGAGCTTCCTGCAGTGTTTTGGCAAGATGACCTAGAAAATTATGAACGGTATTGCAGAGGTTATTGTAGAGTAGATTTCCAATAGAGATACCACTTGTCAAAACAAAAGATAATTGCTTCAAACTCAAAATCTACTCAGCTGATGGCAGGAGAGTAGTTCCCCTCCCTCCAGTTGCTGCCTGCCCTCAGCTTTTGAAAACTCTCGTCTATACTACACTCCAGCCATAGGGGTCCATATGCACCACTTTTAGTTGGTTGCAAGTTTTTGTTTTCACAGAATCACAGAATGGTGTGGATTGGAAGGAACTTAAAGATCATCTATTTCCAAACCCCCTGCCATGGGCAGTGACACCTCCCACCAGACCAGGTTGCCCAAAGCCCCATCCAACCTGGCCTTGAACACCTCCAGGGAGGGGGCATCCACAACTTCCCCGGGCAACCTGTGCCAGTGTCTCACCACCCTCACAGTAAAGAATTTCTTCCTAATATCCAGTCTAATATCTTGTCAGTTTCATTACCTGTGTAGCTTATGGCCTATTCACCAGATAAAATGAACCATGAACGTGAAAAAGGGCACATTTTTGTAAATCTGTGGTAATTTCCTTTTGTGTGACACTCAAGTATGTGAATTGGGACTTATCACCTGCCATCCAAGCAAACATTCAGAATTCACAGACTGCAGCTATGGGGATATTTTCTAGTTTTTTGTAGACCTACTAAGTAAACCACAGGTATTTTTTCTTACTACTATAATTATTTAATTGTTAAAGATTAAAATTAAGCTAAACTTGCAAGAAGTATATCCAGGAAATGAACATACTATTTTCTTTTATGGCTCCCCAGCCAGTTACATAGCAGACACTTCCATAAACAAATACTCTAGAGGTGCTGGGTAAACAAATGGGCTGTACCAGCTCATTGAAGAATACAGGCGTCTCCATTTCCAACAGGGCAACATCATAGTCTAAGGTAGATTGGTCATAGTGTGGGTGGACAATAATCCTTTTGATAGATCTCACAGCTACACGATTAGTCTTTTCATTAATAGCATTTAAGCCCATATATGCTCTCCATCCTGAAGGAACAGAGTATCTGTAAAGAGAATATTTTATTGTGTTCCATTGTAATGCTGTGTCAGTTCACTCCATTTTATCTGCTTATTGGTATTTGATGATATTCATCATGGTTTTACTTACTATTTTGGAAATAATAATAATTTATTGAAGCTAGAAGACCAATTCCTTGCAATACATCATTCTTTGGAAATCAGAGAAGTGTATTATTGAACTCTGTTTCCTCCTTGCTGCATGTAGGAGGTATGTTTTTTCAACTTACACTACCTAAACTGAACATAGGTGAGTTTTACACTCCACTTATCAATAAAATAGTCTTTTCTTTGTGAGAAATGTATTTTGTCATGCAGGATTCACTGGCAAAATAAATACTTCAGATACATAGGACTTTTGAAGCCAGCAGAATACAATATTAAGAGTTCGTGTAGTGACATCATGTCACAGTTATAGCCTGAATCAGTTTATCTAGATTAGGAATAGCTACTGCAGACTTTTGAAAGCAACACTGTAAGGTTAAACTGCAAATAATCTATGACAGTATAACTTTGTCATACCTCACAGAACCAGAATCCAGGAAGCAATGTGCAGCAGATATGAGCCACCTATTGGAGATAACAGATGCACCACATATATGGCCGTGTACTCCCATCTGTAAACTTGCTTGCCAAGGCCACTTTCCAGATCTTGCATCTTCACCTCCAACAATTCTGTTTTTCTTAAGCTGGTGTCTCCCACAAGCTAATAGAAATAATTTAATAAAATAGTAACAAAAAACACAAGTTCATTTCACTTTGCTATGCTTAATACATAAATTTTTATCCATAGACCTCAACAATGTTGGAAAAAAAAGTATATTCTTACTGTGCAATTGGTAAAAAGTTAGGGGTATTTGCCCATTTTCACTTAATGGGCAGATCAGGAATAAATCAATCATTGCCTGTCCTCCCTTACTCCTTTCTAAAGAGGTCAGTAACTCAAAAAGACATTTAAGGACAATTCTAAGCTGGCTTATTTCCAAAAGTTCACTTGAATGAAATCTCCTATCTTTTCCCTCCTTACATACACAGCTTCTTGCCTGCATTTAATTCAGCTCAATCAAGCACTAAGACCTACCACCTTAACCTGGAAGTCTGCATTGCTTGAAATAAGTCATCACAGACAGAATGGATCAGTGGGTTTAAAATGAAACAGTGAAAAATTCAAGACAGGCATTTTCATGCAGATATTTTTTTTTTAATTCACATCTGATTTAATCACAATAATGCTTGACCACAGCACAAATTCCTGACTTAGTTTCCCAAGTCATTAACTAATTTTTAAAATTAATGTTACCACACCACAGTTCATTTCATCAGATCCATCTGCACAGTCTCTTTTCCCATCACACTCAGGATTTGGTTTCAACAAGCATTTTCCGTCGAGGCATTTGAATGCATAAGGGGAGCAACTTTTGTAGGCTGAAATAAGAGAGAGAAGATAGTGTCACATATTTGGAACCACAGTTTCAAATTTAAAAACTTTCACCGTGGAGTGGGTTGAATGTGCAGGTAGTTCAAAGTTGCTCATTCCAGTCTGCTTGAGGTCATAGTCTGTAGGGTGTAAAGTGGTCCCTCTATGGAGAAGGGACAGGGGGAGTGTCAGATCTGTTGCTTTACCTTCACCAACTCTACTGGCATTACAAATTATAAATCTTCACAGCAAATATCATATGAACATCCACATTTTTGGTGTTGAGTGAAAGTTGAGAAAAGGATGCAAAAACATTATACTTCCCTCCAGGAAATTTTTTGCTAAGGACTATTGCAGTTTACTATGTAAGAATCTTGATAGGTCTCAGCAATAGGCTTTCATTACTATCATTCTTTCTATCAGTTGCTTACAGTGATCTCTAAACTGTGGTAGGCATTTTTTTTTCCAACAAACAAGGACATGCTTCTGGCAACCTCAAGGACCTAAGATTCAAAGCAACACAAAAATTATGAAGGCAAAATGTAGCAGGTCACTACAGAGACATTAGTAGTACCAGCAATATCCGTAACCATAGTGTATCTGCAGTAAAGAGACCATGTATGTGGCAAAGAGCAAAAGTCCCAGAGCTGTTATGTCACTCTCCCTTACATTATTTGGTACAGATCTGGCAGCAGTATGAGGAAAAGCACTCTTCTAATAGGATCACCAGCAAGCTGTCATTAGGTCATCTAACTAAAATCACTGTTATCTTAGATTTTGTTTCATTAACTTGTCCAGACTCTCCCAAGAACTAGTTATACTCTGCATGTTTTGTTTTCACTATTATGAAATCTGTACTTTGTGCTGTGAAAAAAATTAGAAATACTACATTTATCCATTAAAATAAGCATATTCCTGAACCTGCCTTCTCTTGGAAAATAGCTAAAAATATATACTTACAACAGTTGTTTTCATCACTGTCCTCTTCACAGCTGTCATCATCTTTACAGGTCTTATACTGATGCTTACAATTCCCATCACCACAGTTCAACTGTTCTGAATTACAACCTGAGGAATAGAGGTCCGTAAATGCTTTATAACCCAAATAAGTGGCTAGCAGCCATGTGCTACAGTCCCTACCAGAGGTCACCTTGATGTTACTGTACCATCTCTGCCAGCCATTAGTCTACCTTGGTTTTGATAGCCTTCAGTGACAGAGAGACTTGTTGCATTATCTATCTTACGCTGTGCTCTCTGACCTTGAATTACCCTCTGGTTGCCCTGGCATCTCTTCACTGTTCCTCATCTTTGATGTGCAGAGCCCAATGTAGATATAGTACTCTAGCTGAAGCCTTCCCACTGGTGACTGAGAAGATCTTTTCAAACTCCTGTCTTACATCCCATTGTGACATTTAAAAAGAAACAAACAAACCAAACTCCAAACAAAGCACCAAACAAAACCAAAACACACAGAGAAAACTGAATGACTTTGTGGCTCTCAAGTCAGCTTTTGATCCACTATCACTCCCCAACCTCAGGAAAGAAACTCGGGCAATCTACATGTGTAGTTACTTTCCTAAGTTCAGATCCTGTCTTTATCGAACGCAATGTCATTTTCTCCATATTTGCCAGCTTGTAAGGAACATTTATAAATCTATTTCTCTTTCTATCGTGTGACACTTTTCCTGTTTCATAAGCATCTTCTCCAATCCGTCATTCAGATCACTAACAAAAATTATGAGGAGTCCCATAACAGATACTGGCAGTTTTCTGTATTTTTTTCTCACAGTGTTTCCTTTACTTACTGATAAGTTTGTCACACAAAACAGTGTCAAAGTACAACTTCTCTCCTTTATTTATCCTTTCATAGCAGAGAAGTAAAGCAAAATATAAAAACACTATGCTGTTTTTTAATACTTTTTAAACTGTTTACAAATAGCTTAATTTGACCACTTGTTACTTTTTTTTTTGGAAGCTTAACTTATAAAGTTTGGTGTAAAATTCCCTTCTCATTTTTTTTTGTTCTCTCACTCTTTAAAGAGACACATAACACAACCTCTTCTCCAGACTTTAAGATTTTCGCTCACACCTTTCATGTGATCTTAAAGATAGCCACCCAGTCTTTAAGCTTCCTAGAACCCACTGTTCACAGGAGAACACAAACAAGAGATAACTGCCCTATTGCTATCCAATTCATCACTACCACCTGAGCAGCATTTCCAGCCTTCGGGCTGATTGCTTGAAGGAATGCAGGTTCTACCTGCACACCTAAGAACAAGCTAGAAAAGCAAGAAATTAATGGCACTAGAAATGGTGTCACAGTCTAAATGCATTAATACAGGACAGTTCCATGAAGAAATATTAAAATAGATATTAAAAACCAAGGCTAGTATAATTTATAAACTAAACTGAAAGTCAAAAAAGGAAATACTGTCTTACTCGGCATAATCTGTAAAGGCCTTTTATCAGGCATTCTGAATTAAGTGAACTAATATTCACCTAAATGGACTTAGAAAATTAAATTTACATTGATTTCTTCACTCAGGCTTGAAAGTGATTCAGTACAGATACATAATTACTACCAATAGTGAACACCTCTTCAATTTGTTAAGGTAATATATTTTACGCAGGAGCATCTAAGGAGGTTGTAGAAAGGGAAGTAAAAACTAGGCATTCTCCTTAGTATTATAACTACAAATTTCCTAACATATTAAAATGTGGAAATTTACCACTCCAACTTCATGTCTAATGCGAAAAAGTGCTTTATGAAACACTTTTCAAATCTAGCCATTTCATTATGACACAGCCATTCACCAAGAATTTCTTTCATTTTCACTTCAGCTAACAATTAGTATCAATGGTGTTTCTTTGCAATATATCAAAAAAGTTTGTTCTCTTCCACTTTTTCAGATGTACCACCAACAACAACAACAAAAATCAAGCCCCAAACACTGCCTTACACACACAGATAGTTGATCTGTGGAAGAATAAGCAGCATAAAACATCCTGTTTCTGCCCAGGTCAAGCCGGCTTAAACTTTTGCCCCTGCTAGCACTACAGACAAATTAACAGCTAAATGAGACTGAAGGACCAAACACATGTCCCACATTTATTTGATCAATTTCAATCTGGAGTCCTTTAGTCCTCTTCACTGCCTTGCACATGATGCCAGAGGGAGGAAAGGACACACTTCACAGCCAGCACTACGTCAAAGCAAGAGTGTCTCTGTTCTCTTCACCATTCCCTGACCTTATTCAGCTGATGGCTGGGATTTGCTTTCCAAGTCACCTCTGAGAGCAGAGCCCATGATTTTAATAACTGCTTTGGTAGGTTCCCAACAACAGGAAGAAGCTAAACTGATGTGGGTGGCTGCAGGTAATAAAGATATAGGAGAAAAACAATCTTTTTTTTCTCCCTCCTTACCATTGCTACAGACAAAGCTGTCATTGAAGAGCAGTGCTCACAGTAAGTTCTGCTCTCTCAGATAGCCCACCACAAATGCCTCTACTGTACTGACTTGATACTGACACATCACAGCTAATCTGCACTTCCTGGTGAGTCTTTATACAGATCCTTAAGATTGTGACTTAAGGGTTGATTACATGTCTTTGGGCCTTCTGCTTGCTGGCTCAGCGCTAGAGACAGAGCAGAGCACACAGAAAGTAGACTTGTACACACAATAATGGCTGGAGAATTTCTCTGTAGAAAAAGGTATTCTTAGGCTTTGACCCTTCTCTGAACCATTTTTGAGGCAGTAGCCGCAGTAGCCACAGTAACCACAGGACACAGTATAGTTTTTAACTTTTTGCAGTAGCAAGAGACACACACTGTTAGAAAAAGAAAACCCTGAAAATATCTGAGTCCTATAAAATGACTGACCACAAAGTCTGCCACTTATTCCTAATGAAAGGCATGAAGCAATAAACTATACCAGAGATCTTAATACTTAAATACTTTTAAGTCAGCAATGAACAGAACTACACTCAGTCAAGCAAGCTGAGGATCTGAAGAGGTCCCATAAACTGAACTGATCTCTTGAAATCACTGAGAACTTCAGCTGCCTAGATGTTAATTGGGAAAAAGAAGTTGGTTGGCTTAGAGGCAAAGACAAAAATAATGTGGCAACTACTAAAGAGAAGGCTTTTACAAAGAATGTACTGCAGATGTATATTTTCTAAGAAATAGCACAAGTAAATATACACATTTTTCTGAAAATCTTTGTTCCACTTTCTGGAAGTCGTCCCCCTGTGTCCCCCCACAAAAAAAAAAACAACCCAACAACCCAAAACATCTAACACTGCTCCAGAAACACAAGACTGGGGAGTCAGGAGAGGTCTGTAAGAAACCCAGTCATGTTTCTGCAATACCTGCTGGTAAAGGATCCTCATTGACTCTCAGTGAGAGAGAGACTTAAATAGTTTGTCTAAACCTGGAAGCTGATCCAGAGCACACTGAGTCACTATTGTAAAGCAAAGACTGACTTTTCATGGTTAACTATTGTTTGCAGAAGAGTCATGCTTAGACCCTCTCTGCCATACTATTTTCATGTAGTAGCTCAGCTATTTTAATATGTTACAAAAATGCCAAATAATTAGATCTACAAACATTGAGAAATTTTACTTTTACTTCCCATTTTACAGAAGTGTTGTTAAAAGTTAGAAATCAAATACCAGCTTCTAAAAGCATCTTTTACCTAATTTGTTCAATTAAATACATAACATTTAAAATATTTCTCCCTTGCAATTAGGCTAAGAAAAAAGGCAGGTAAATTCATGTTTGGCCTCTCAAGCATTGTTTCTCGAGGGTTTCTCCTTAAAAATTAAAGTGCATGCTTATTCACTTACGATCTGTGTGACTGAAGGCTTTGTATTCAATATAAAACCCTCTATGGGTGACCAGTTCATCGGAATGAAAGTTGATTGCAACAGAATAACCATATTCTCTGTTTCTGTTGTTTTCTGAAAGAGCTTTACAATATCTACAAAGGCAAAAGTGAGAATAATTAATTATTAACCAAACTGACTATTACCGTCCAGCTACCTCACCTTTTACTGAATAGAACCAATGCCAAAAAGCTTTAAAACAATACAATAAAGATCAATCTTTTATTGTTAAAATAGCCTAACAGAAGTGTTAGAAAGCCTATTCACAAATGTCTTCCACCCCACAATTTTTCTGGGACTTTGAGAAAAAATACAGCAGGATTATCCATTTCAGAATCTACATTGTAAATATAAACCACTTCTAAGCATGCTTGATTTCAGTTTTCCCATTTGGGTTTGCAAACCCAAAAGGCTACAAATCCAGTAATGGAGTCATACAGACAAATCCAACAGCTGTTGCTGATTTCAGTACACTCCTTCCAAGAGATAAATCACCGTGGGAACTGTTTTGTTGGAATTTTCAGCAGTGGTTTTTTTGCTTATTTGTCGTCTTTTTAAAACATTATTATTTGTTTTAGGTTTTTTTAAAGCACACACATTGCAAATTGTCTTATTTACAGAAAACAATTACATTCACTGAAGAGTAGGTAGTATAGAAAATGAAACTTCAGATGACGCAAACATTTCACCCATGTCAAGACCATTGCTGGGAATCTACAGTTCCACTGCAGTTGAAATCATGCAGTCCTGTAGTTTTCTATGTCATTTCTCTTAAGGAGAACAACAAAGTAAGTAAATGCCTAGCACAGTAGAAAAAGCGGGATGCTTATATTAACATAGTGACACATGTTCACTACTATGGCAGGATTAAGAACATAATTCTGCCAAAATTCAGTGAAAGCATACCAGTTCTTGTTGAAATACATTTTTCTGCACTGGAAGTTGTGAGATTTTTTTTCTTAAGTAAGGTATGTTGCCCAGAACATCAAAGTGCAAATTAGAATGTCAGAAAATAGTGTATTTACTCACCTAACTCCATCGATTTCTAACCAGTCTTTATCACATTTACTGGACCCTGGAGACTTCTCTTGAATTTGTATTATGAGGATTTTTAATGAGAGCTTGTAGCCAGGCAATGGTGCCTAAAAATCAAACGATAAATAACCTGACACACATGTTCACAAATTGAAAAGGCCTACACTTCTGAGATGATGAATCTTGTTTTACTTATTATCAGATTGAAAATACTGCATTTTTATTATGCAAATAATCACCTTCAAAGAACTAAAAAACTTCGCTATTTTAAACATGTATAGCAATCATTTTAGACCCAATGTTGGCCAGACTGTGACAGGTGAAGGACTGTAAGCCTTCCTGCAGCCAGCACAAAGCACTATATCTCAAGTTCATGTTATGTTTGTACTGCCACATGTTCTGTAGGTCAAATAAGAGATTTAATATATCTGTGGTGGCTGGTCACTCAACTGCATTAGCTAAGACCTCTCTGTTTTAGAAAGCTTTTTTCTTCCCTTTCCTGTATATAGAAGAAAGTTCTGTGTTACAAGCTGCTAATAATTTTCATTAAGCTGATGAAAGGTAGAGACTGTTACCAACTCATAGACATGAAAAATTCTTTTCTAAGGAAAGTAAAGAAAGGTAGTAAAATGCTTAATGGAGGAACAGATAAACACACTAGGAAGTTAGTGGAAATCACAAGCAGTTTTTAAGTCCTGTCAAAGGGCTTGCTGAAAATCCACACCTGAATTTCTGAGAGAGAGATGGTCCTGTTTCTGCAGAGTTCAGGGAAATACAGTGTGGTCTTCATCATACGGGGCATGATTTATATGACCATTTTTTCCTTTCTGACACAGAAGCAAAACCCTGGCTATTAGCAACTTTCTCAGGCTGCTAGGAGTTGTCATCCCACCCATCATTTCTATCACAAATAATACTCAAACTTTTGGAAGCTGACAATCTTTTTCTCCCATAACTGGCACTTGTACATAGAACAGAAAAGAAATGAGTGGCTGAGAAGAAGTCAGGTGCAGTGGTCTTAGTGTGTTTCCCTTCATTTCACCCACATCAAAAGCCATTTCTCCCAATTTTATGTCTATATCACATAAAGCAATGTCATCACTACTCAGAAGAGTCCCCAGCACTTACTCTGATGATCCAGCTGCAGTCAATGTTGGGAGGGTAATAACTTGGGTAGTAAGGGGAACTCAGTGTCCCATTCCAGGAAATATAATGACCACCACACACTGGAAGATAAATATATCAGCAAGGAACACAATTAACTTAGCTGGACTGAAGTGAAGAGCCTACTTTACTTGCTAGGACCCTTCTCTATGTACAGAATTAGAAGAATGGGCTGTGACAGTATTAAACTCGGTTTTGGCCTGTGTTAACAGAAAATCATGTAACTTCCACTTCCCATCCTCAAATTCTCTTATTTTTTGATCAAATTTCAATTAAGAATAAGCACAAAACACTTCTGTCTGGAGTTTTTAAAAAACATTTGTTCATGGTAAGTGGAAGAAGCAATTAAATGTGGACACAACAGACCTCCCCCTTCTACTAAGAGCTTTCCTAGACACCCAGTCCTTAGTGCTTCTGGTTTCCTTTAGATAACATAGCAAATGCAAACATGAATGTAACAGAAACTAAGACAATTTTGAAAATAGCAAAATTTTGTGGCAAAACCTGGGCTATTCATCATTTGAAGAGCCAATCTTCAGGACAATGAAGAAATTCTAATTTGTAACTTGCATAGGATGAGTATTTGCCTAAGCAGCATCCACAGAGACGTAAGCCGAAACGTGTAAGCTTTGGAGAAGTTTATCCACACGCTATCCCCTATGGTTTTTTCCGCAAGTTAAAATATAGTTACTTGCTCAATTGTAAAAATTCTCTCACTTAGAACTTGCCAAACAACTGTGACTAAACTTTCACTTTTGAAACCCCTACATCTCCTGTAAAATACTGCGGTTTCTCGTTATTCAAAATATTTCACTAATCTCCCAGTAGTACTCCATAGGTTTAGATATACTTCTTGGGTCTTAAATACACTTTTCTTATGCAGTTAACTACACTGAATAGTGCTTTCAGAAAAGGATCAAAGACATATTAAAAGTGTTTGCTCTTGTTTTCTGTTTTCATTAAACACACATTCCCTGAGCTGCAGATAGATTGCCAAACTTGATAAAAGTTCTGCTCTGCCACTAGGGCTATCTAGCTTTGGCTAGACATACAGTGTCTGTAGTGTTATCTGGCTGCTCTGTTACCACTGCTCAGTGGTACCCACGTAGTAAGAATAATGTCTGGGAAAGATGGCTTGGGTAGTGATCAGGAAGACAAAAAAAACTCCCCAGTCAAAGGATATTCTCTATTCTTTGTTCAGTTCTCTTTTTTTTTTTTTAAGTGGATCAGAATGACAATTCCCTGACTTACATGCCATCATTCCCTTCTCCTAGATTTTTCAGGAGATATCAACTTTTTTAGAGGCGACAAGAGGAATAAGCGTGCTTACATCAGATGGTTGTTTCTATAATTACTCACTGATTTTAGGAATGGCTTGAAAGTGAGCTTTTAATATGTTGCTTTCTTCTCTTCGGTCCAACGAGAAGGTAAGCAACATTACATTACTTGACGAAGTTAAACGTACAACAGGAGCCCAGGCCCCATGTCCACACCATCTGAAATATTACAAAAATTGCATTAAAAAAATATTCCCACGTTCCAGTCATCTTTGCTGAGAAACTGGGCGGAAGTAACACTGATCTGGTCATCTGTGTTTCAGAAGTATTCCCGTGGCTTCCACTTCCCTTTTTGTTGTTCTACTCAGTTGATGCTACACAAGGTGCTAGAGTTTCCCAGCACTGAAGCTGAGTCATTCAGGGTGAACATCACAGATATTTTTGCCTAACAGGTGACTTGGAATTTTCAGCATCAAAACGGCAGTGCCAGATCATGTTACTTCAGTAGTGACAGTGGTACTTAGTAGTAGTGGGTTGCACTGAAAAAGCAACAAGTGCCAGTGCAGCAGTGTTGTGTACATCTATGCAACAGATAAAAAGCCCAAAGCATTTCCAGACTATTAGCATTCAGCTTGGTTTCACGTCACAAAAGCTTTCACACAAGATGTGAGAGTGCCATACATGGCAACTATTTCTTTTTATTGTTCTTCTTTTGTTTAAATAATGAGGACTTAATTTGAATATATCCTAAATTATTATTGCTTGTATGTTGAGATGTTATTTCTTGCATCTGTAAACTCACTCTTATATTTCTTCCATTTTGAAAAAGGTCTGTTAATAGAGCTGAAGAGTACTACCTACTCATCTGAAGTAAGTTAAAGCACTACTAAATAAGTGCATTTCAGACACTGCTAACTGAATTTACATGCTGAGGTAGCCTCTTCCTAAAAGTTCTTAGAAAAAATAAAATTCCCCCCTTGAAACCATCTATCCTCAGATGCTAAAACTTTATTTTTAATGTGTTAATGAAGAATGTTCATGGTAGATAACATGTCCATACATTAAATTTGACTCTGAAAAGCAGTGTGGCCACTGAAGGTTACAAGATCATCTATCTCACTTATGCAAATAGCTACACAGTGACTCTGGGGATGGAGCCGTCCATAGACACAACACACCTGTTATGAACAGGGATTTGCTTCTGACTGGACTGCTACAGAACATGTGTTTTCTAAAAGTAATATAATGCAATACTCTAAAAAAAATTGAAGTCTGTATCTTTCTGAGTTGTGACAGTAACTGCATGAAATTGAAACCACTAAAAATTAGTCATAAGGTAGAATAAAGCCCACAGGAATTTATAATTCATTGGGGGGGAGGGAGCGTGGAAGATATTTTTATAGCCTTATACAAGATTTTTAATTAAGTTGTATTTGGAATCTTACATTTTGGAAGCCTGTTTGCTATCATTTTAATATCGTGACAGTTTCAGAGAATTTCTGTACAGCTCAATAGAACATCTTTGTTCTGTACTATCATACCTTGTAATGATCTTGTTCTGCAGAGGAAGAAGGAAATCATATGCTGATAAGTGGTGTGATGCACAGCTCTCTGGAGTGACACCATGCAAAGTGATAACTACCAGTCTCACCACACAATTAGAAGGAACTCGCAGCCTCCATTGATAAAAAGACTTTTTGGGATTCATCAGAGTTAGAGTCCTGTTGCTACCTGGCTTGGCATACAGGTCAAAGGATACTGCCACACAAAAGAAGCTGTATCAGTGGCTGGAAAACTGTTAAGTTGAAAGATAAATTAAATTATTGGGTAAAATTTTGGAAGAGGCAACAACACTCGCCTAACTACACTTCTTGACTACTTTAGTCTCCTCTTCACTTACTTTTACAACTACCTACCTTTTCCCTACCAGGTTGCACCACCTGCTCCCCCTGCTCTGACCAAGGAAGAACATCGCCTCATCCCCATTGGCTCATCATACACTCAGAAAGCAGGAGGGGATTTGGCTGCAACTGCTACCATCTCTGCTTGAAGCCTACTGCTTCTTTTGCAATTTTCTCTTCATCTTGATCTGTGCAATGAGAACACTAAGAATATGAAGCCAATGTTGAGGTGTGCTCAATATGGAGAAACCAGGCAAAGAGAATTAAAGCTCTACAGTACTTGACTGATTACTAACTGTGAATAATCAAAACTACAAGGCAAATAAATTATCTACAATTTTATATAGTAGCTTTTCAAAAGATATAAAGGAAAGGAGCCACAGCTCATTGCAATTCAGTGGGAACTATGAAATTTCAATCATTCTAGTCAGAACATCAGAATAAAAGCTCTAATGCATTTTCATCTCAGCTATTATTTGACGTATAGGCTAGGGAAGTCTCTAGTCTCCGTTAGTTCATAAACCTTACAGATATAAGAATAACTAGGAAACTGCCTTTTTTTTATGTTAGCAGACCTTTTTTTTTACCCAAAGTGATATTAGTTCGGATTGAAGAAGAATTACCTGATTTTAGCATCACATCATATTCTGTGGAATCTGAAACTGAAATTTAATAACTATCAGCTACACAAGCCACAGAAACAAACTAGAGAAAGAAAAATACACAGAACAGGTATTAAATGACAGGTACATTGTTACCAAAAAGCTCCATTGTAACAAGATCAAAATCTTCCTTCCCAGAAGAACTGACCATGTGAGCTGCTTGTTTACTACTGATTTCTTTTTGTCCCACTGGGGTTAATTTTTTAAGAGAAGCAACCATATCTTGCGGTGCCCAGAATGTATTCCAGTAGTAAGCTCGAAGTCCAGACTTTCCTTCACTGTGGAGGGAAAAAAAAAGCATGATAAATTCACTCTAATTAGTATTTTGGACTTGCTTTCCACTGGTCTGCATTTTTGGTTGACACAGTCTCATAGCAGTTGAACTGCTGTGTAAAATGTTGCAGCTGAACACAGTGGCAAAACACTCTCTTGTGTAACAACTGCTTTTTTAATACAGTAGAAATACTTCAAAATATGCTGCTTAAACAGTAACACACTGAGGCTGAAAACTACAACACAGACAATCTTTGCACTAACCTTTATGGAATTGGATATTTCCATCCCCAGTGATTTTATGCCTAGATGTTGATACAACAATTCACACAATCCTTGTTAAAATTAATAATCTGTATATGTGCATATGCAAAGTATTACTTAAGTGATTCAAAGAGGCAGTCAATCACACTTCCTTTCAAAATGGCCTGTGGATTGACCTTTCAAAAGTTTTCAAGGCCTATCAGTATAGTAGTAGCCATCTGTTCAATGTATTTACATTTCTTACCAGGAGCTTAAGTACAGTGGCCTCCACAAAATTATACCTTTAAGTTTCGTTTTGAGAGGTTAAAAAGGAATTTCATTTAAATAGACAAAACCAAAATAAGATTCTGCAAGTGGTAGAAAAGACATCATAATGAACTATGATTTCAAAAAATCAAAGGCAGATGAATAGACTACAAAGTAATCTGTAAACCAAGGCAAAATTGATCAGACTTCATCTCTCTAGCCAGTTCTTCAGGGGAAGACAAAAACCACACTATTAGCTTAGCCATTAGCTCACATAAGTAAGTGCATTTCTGCATTGTTCATTCCCTATTACAGAGATCTGCATATTCTTCCAGATAACTAATTTAAAATGCATGGAAAAAGAAAAAAAAAGACAAACACAGCTGAATATCTCAAATTTATACCCCACTGTGGAACAGAACTTACCTGAAGGCAGCCACTACAGACTTCAAGTAGTACTTTCCCAAGGAGGAAGACTTATATGATTCTGCAAACTGACAGATAAATAATGACAAAAGACCATGTAAAAATTGTTACATTTTAGTGTCAACATAATCTTTTATGCTATGAAGTATTTGTCTTATTTCTTACTTTCCCCTTCCACACCCCCCTCCAATATTACAAGCACTATCCGTCTTTTTAACAAAATATATCAAATAAAGTTCATAAATGTGCTTTCTTATTCACTTAAAAAAAAAAAAGATCTAAGTCACACTACATTTCAAGACAATTGAGATAACTCTTGACAATTAGCCATGAAAAAAAAGACTTTTTGAATACTTTCATATTTTTGTTTCAGTCTAAATTTCTGGCATATAGTCTGGACATGAGCAACTAGTATTGGCTATGCACAAAGCAGCTTTGAGACACTAGATTACCTCTTTTGGGAAATACAGTCTAACAGAGAACTGCTTTGTGTTTAAGATCTCACAAATAGGAACTCACATAAGAAGTGCAAGAAAGCAAGCATTGTTTTGGGGGATAAGGGAAAACAGAAAAAAAATCAAAAAGTTAAGCATTGAATTTGAGCGATAATTAAAAAAAAAATCTAAGAGAAAAATGTAGCAAGGAAAAAAGTGTTTGAGTAAAATAAAACAAAACAAAACAAAACCAAACCCACACTCCTAATTCCTTTAAGAAGAATAATTTGTCCATAACCTTAAAACTACCAGGTTTTTTTACCTAGGAAATGTTGACCTTACTGTGAGACACACAGTCCCAGCTGTCTACTGACATTCCTAAAGCTGTACACTGTTGACATACTTGCTAGCTTTAAATTTACTATTTTGAAGAGAAAAAATTGTGACCAACTGGAATCTTCTCATTCCTAAACTGATTTTGTAATAAATAATTTTAAATTAATGCTATATTTCTGTGGGAACTTACATAATTTTGGACTGCTTCTGCTTGCAGGAGGAATTTCTGTGACTTTGGATCATTGAGGTCGTTTGTATAAGTCAAATTAGGAATTTCTACACTTCCACCAATATAAATTAAAGAAAAAGTCGAAGCTAAGAAAAGAAAACAATCACAAAATTAGCACATGTAATAACATTAAGGAAAAGCTTCCAGAACAAGAGGCTTGCAGAAGCATATATTTGACATTGGCATTGGTAGGCATTAGTTCTTAAGAGAAACACACAATAATAAGAAGAGTGCTAAATCAGTCCTGTTGATAGAATGATGCCCAGAAGGACAGGAGAGGGATGAGATACAAGTTCAGACAGGCATATCTACTAGCAAGCTTTAATTGTTAAAATTCCATTTTTTGCAGCACTATCCTCCTGCAGAGATATGAGTTCAATGACTGTAAGTTGCGATCTAGGGAGTAGTGTAGATAAGTTAGGTATCCATTCTTTTTGAAAAAGATGAATAGAAGATCGAAAGTTAATTCCTATAGGTTCTTGGGAAAGATGACAGTTATAATAATGATGGTATCCACAAGCAGAGACAAAAAAATGAGAGGTAAAATACATACCTTCATTACTCTAGTGCAACTATCAACCACTAATTATTATGCATTTTGTTACCTTAACAAAAACATTAAGAGAAGGGAAAGTCTCCTTTATGCATGCATTACTCACTTAGTGCAGAGCTTTTCATACTAATCATTCACACAGTGAAAAAGACCCATCTCATCCAGACCATGATGGGAAGTAGCACTTACAGAACGAATAGTGCAGGACTAGCACGATTACTGTAACTATTAAAGAAACCATAGGTAGTATTCCTAGAAGCCATCTTCTCCAGAAACACCACCTCATCCTTTTGAAGAAACAGTGCTTCTGACACAAGCCTTCTTGGTAGGACGAACAGTAGCGAACATGCGGACTTTCCTAGAAAAAGACATGGGAAGGCATCAATTAGTAAGTCAACAAAAGAAGAGCTGTTGTACCATATTTTAGTATATTTGACCTTATAGTTTTTGAAGAGGTTTAAATTGAGATAATATCTTTCACAATATCAGCTATGTCACAGATGAAACCCACATATTTCTCAGCTGCTTGCTTGTGGCATGCATTTCAAGCTATGAAAGTCAGGGGGAAAATTGCTATCGCTTTGGTTAGAAGCAATTTGCATATGAAGAGCAGAGGTCAATACACACCAGAGTGGATAGAGAGATCATTTACTGTGTCCCCTTACCTGCCTTGCAGTCTGCTCAGAGTCGTATGGAGCTGGTATGCTGTACACAGACACCCGGCTGGAGGGGAAAGCCCGTATCATGGTGCCTTGACAAATGCGTTCTGAAAAACCTAATAACCGAGTCCTAAATGAACCTTATTTCTTAAGCATAACTCAGAATAGCATACTACTCTCCCCCCAAGCACACTAGGCTTCTCTCCTTTCACCTTTGCCATACTGCTTGGAGCTGGAGCCAGCTGATCTGCAATCAAAGAAGGTGGGGAGGAAAGTTAACCATCACTGTAACTCTTTGTTTCCCTAACTGGCTAAGAAGGATATGGATTCCATCACTAGCTACCCACTTCTTTCAGAAATATAAGAATAAGAAATAATTTATGAAATAAAGCAAAGAACATGCAAGTGATTTACAAGTAAAATGTCCTAAGTAAGGTAAAGGAGAAAATTTCTAATGAACACCTGCTGGAATCTACATAAATATTTATGAGAAAGAAGAAATGCACAATTCCACAGACTACCTGAATTTTCCAGCCTCAAGATGGTCCCACAGAATAAATGCAATTGCGATGCAATTCATGTTCACATTTCTTGTTTGGAATTAAAAACAGTTTTAAGACAAAAAGTTCAGAATTTTGGCACGTAAAATAAGAAAATCAAGGATGTGTGTGGGGAAATAACATGTTTTATACATGAGGAAAGAGAGACAGAGCACACCCACATGAAGAACAAAACCTGGAAAAAACAAACCAGGCCCAAGAAACCTCAGCTTCAGAAAACAAAAAGGGAACAAACCAAGCCAAACACTGATCACATGGAGACTACAAAAGGGATTAACTGGAAGTTAATCCTCACGACTCAGGAATGCAAACTACAACTGTAGACAGACACCTTTGTTCAAGTCCTCTTTTTTTTTTTCCAGCAGCCTATCTCTGCCACACATGGAGCCTGCTGATTGATACTTTGCCTCTTCCTTCATGGAAAAGAAATCCACAGAAAAAGCCTAGCGGAAGTAAGACCTCTTTTGCATCAATTCGAAAAATTGTGCCAGGATTTTTTTTAAAACTATACAATCAGAGAACCTAATGCCATAGCAGTTTAAAATACCTCTCAAAGGGTAGAGGCATCAGTTTTTCTTAGGCAAGGGCAAGATCATGGCAAGAACACACACCACTATGTTTACTCATTTTGTTAAGGCTGCCTGCAGATAAAGAATTCAAATTCTCAAGTGGATAAACTCTGAATAATCTTGAATATGGGGAAACTAAAAAGAGGAGTTAGTAGCTCCAAAACATGCAGTTAACTGTAATGGAGAAGGAATAAGAATGATGCTTTCTTCCATGCTTAACCACAGAAATTTTGATCTCCAAAAATCTGGGTACTATGGATTTGTGAGGATTGAGTTCACTTTCTGCAAAGCCTCCTTTCCCTCTCCAACAACTGTTCTTTGCTGATAGTATTTGCAAGAGTACTAGCAGTTGGTTGATACTTCACAATCACTACTGCATTGGGCCATACACATCTCAGATGAAAAGACCAAGTAAAACTTAAGCTCTGTCTGTAGCTGGTCAGTTGTCTCTTCAGCTTCCTGACAGATGATTGCACGTGCACTTAGCTGGCGTCTGCGAAGGCAAGACAAAGTGCTAGAAGTTTGTTACTGCACCTTCTCCTGTGTCTGCATACATCTGACCACAGCAACCACCACAAGATCAGCCTCTTCCTCTTTCACCAAGGTTTGACGAAAGGGTATTTGTTACTTCCATATGTGTACTGCAGAATCAAATATTGAGGGAGATATGGAAAAAAAATCCACCACTGAAAATTTTTACCAAATATGATATTTAATTAAGATATCCAGGACATGTTTTATTCCAGCAAAACAGTTTTCAAGTTACAAGACTGAAGGCACATATTTGTGAATCCATGGTGCAAAATTTGACACTTTTGTGTAGACACCAGGGAAATTTGGTCTTCCACATCCATAACCCCAGCTAACAACGCCAGTCAAAAACCATTTTCCATCTCCGTTGCTTTGACATGACAATGGTCCACCGGAATCACCCTAAAAAGAATAAATTGAGTTGTATGTGTTTACAATACAGATTATTAAACTTGGACAAAATTCCACAGAAGATATTTTGCCTGAGTAATTCCAACAGTGATTACACTTTTCCATTCACACAGTTCAAACCATCAGATAGTCAATAGGTTGGGGTTTTTTTCTTTAAGCAGATGAGATTGTACAGTTGTACCAAAATGTTATCTTTCACAAGAGAGAGAGCTAGCTTTAAAAACAATAACGATATTACATTTCATGGACTAAGTTTAGAACTCACAATTAACTTCCTAGCCTCAAACTTACAGCTAAGTCCAAAATCTGCTGTTGAATATGTATATTCGTTTATAGATTACACATTTATGGACTCCATAAGATAGTAAGAATTTTTAAAAAATAAAAATTATAACACAAGTACAGTATTTAATAATTATAACTTTTTCAAATCATAAGTAAATGGAAATAGATTGGATCTCTCAATTGATTTGGGTTTTTTTTTTTATTAAGAAGGAAAAAACCCTAAGTGTCGTCATCTAGTAGAGACAAGTCGGCAGGTAATGTTTAGGGGCTTACAATGTCTTTTTAATCAGGGCAGTTAAAATGAAGTCTGTTACAGACTTCAAAGTTTTATATAACATAGTATAATTCCATAACACAGAATAATGCAAATAGTACTCTCCCTTTATACAGTAGAAATATCTTGTAGAAATATATTGGCAGGCATTCAAGAAAGAAAAAAAACAACAGTGCCACCGCTTTGAGAAAATATCTTGGACCAAGCTTATACTTTCTTGTAAGACTGTGCTGTAGACGTACCCTCTCTGAAACAGACAGCTAGTAGCGAAATAAACTTCAATAAAGCATGGGATGCAGAAAAGGATTTCCAAAAGCTAAAGGTGAGTTGGTCAATTTTAAATGTTTTTCAAGAGAAGTGCCTTCCTTCTAGACACATATTTTGCAAGAGCTTGCAAACTATTTGCTTTTACTTTATAGGATCTTAGTATATGTAGGTTGGCAGGGATCTCAGGAGATTATCTAAGTAAAGCCACACACTGTTCAAAGCAGGATTATCTTGAATTGCCTCATAAAAGTTGTTAACTTAGAAGATAATTTTTTCCATCCTTGTTAAATAAGATTTTGCATTTAGAGAGTCAAATTTTCAAGATTTTTCTTTATTTTCTGGGACAAAAGAAAAGTGGGACACCATCGTTTTTCACAAAACAGAAATCCCACATTTCAATCAGCTCTAACAACTGCCAGACACAGTCACATAACATTTGTCCTTACAGAAATGCAGCCAGAAGACCTGTAAATTATGCCTTTCCTTGGCTATATCTTAAATGGCAAGACATATAACTGGAGAAACAAATTCTCTAGTTAGTGAAAATGAGGCTTAATGCCAGTGGTCTCACTAAACTCTAAAAAGCAGCTGGTGCATTATACTCTGCCTGAAAGCCCTCAGACATTGCTTGCCTTGAGAGTCATTGTGATCTGTCTCACTTTTATATAGACCAGTGAAAAAATATCTTGGAGATTCCAGTTCTTGATCATAAAAAAGAATAGTAGTTTTACTAGTATTTTAGCAGTAAATTTACTACTATATTAGTAATAAATATATATTAAGTTCTAGAAAATATAGTATATAACTTACATAACATAAGATATTATATAAATATA
>NW_010185083.1:0-6162 GCF_000695765.1 Mesitornis unicolor | reverse complement strand
CCAGTTTCCTGAGCAAGATGCTGTGGGAAAAAAAACTCTGTCCTTGCGGTGTGCTGATTCAGCTCAGTAAATTTCATCGGAGAGAAAATACAGAAGGAGCTTTCAGCCAGATTCTCAGTTAGTCTGTGGGGTCTGAGAAATACCAAAGCCAGTGCAGTGCAGGATGGGGGCACCTGAGAGCAGAAGAAAGAAGGAACCGGAGTAGAACTGGGAGAAGAGAGGGAAGAGGGGATAGGGAAGTGGCATCTCCTTCTAATAGCAGCAAACCATTAGCTCAGCTCAGCATTAAAAAGTAAATTCATCCATACCAGTGCTTTGAACCTGGCATTGTCACAATGCTTTACCTGCTTTGAATCAGATTTGTAAAAATCTAACAGTAAATTTGTTAGATGTTTGAGAATATCTGCTACCATGCCAAATGCATTGTAAACCAGATAAGACTGCTAATTCAGAGCTGCTGAAGGTTTTTAAGAGTAGCTTTGTAATGCCTGCTAAGTAAATGTATTCATTGTATGCAAATACTAGTTTATTTAGACAGTTGCCAGTTTTGAGGTTCTTGAATATGTTTTCCTGACTGATAGCATAATTCAGAAGCTCAGAAGAAAAAGGTCTGTGGACCAAAAGTAAATGAATTTTTGTGGCACAGCATGAGCACTTTGGTAATGTATGTTCTCAGTGTTCTGGATTTAGGGTTTGGTTTGGGTTTTTTTGGTCAGATTCCTGCAGAAAAAAATTACTTAGAACTCATTAGAACATGTAAAAATAAGCTCTTTGCCAAGCCTTCAGGGTGAGGTGTTGCCTTGTCTTTTTGTTCAGTTACCATATTCCAACTGATCAGTGATTCATTAGTGACTTTATCTTTTAGGTATTTTGCCCCTCTCCAAAGGGAAGGAGGCCCAGAGTGCTATAACTTTGAAATACAGTAAATAGAACTGTTTTATTTATCAAATTACATTACAGTGTAAATATCTATTTCTGTGTTACTAACATCAAAAAAATGCCCAGCACTCCTGTAAAATGAGTCGTCTTATGCAGTTACCCCTTGTTTGCTATGATTTCTGTAACTTATTTGTGGCTGAGCTGTTGTAAGTAATATACTTAATTCAAATACCTGTTTTTTATAGACAATCATTTGGCATGATAGTGTAAGTCAGGACTGGCACAGCAACATCACACACGAACGTAAGGTGATCAGACAAGTACCATCTGAAAATAAAAGCAGCTTTACTATCATATTACATACAAGTTTGTCTTGTTTACAGAAAAAGAGATGCATAGGTTTTAATTGTTGACAACTCCCTCTTGAGCTTTCAAAAGAGATCTGGTGTGCCATATATTGTTGTCAGGATTGGCAGCTTTAAGCCTGAGCCTTGTGATACTCCAACAAGTTATATATATATATACACACATACATTTCTGCTGAGATTTCTGTTTAGAATTTTGTGTGGAAAGAGAGAAGTTGCATTTTTCAGTAATGATGCATCCATGGAAATAATGTTTTGGCTTACTTGGCCATGTTAAAATACTACTTCAATTTTTCTTACCCAGTTCAGTTGTTACCCTTTTCTAAGGACTTGTACTACAGTTAGCATATTGAAATGAGGTACCTTTGGTAGGCAGTGTAAATGAACTTGACAAAAGTAATTGTTACTGTCCTAGGACATGTTAACCTAAGTGTAAATGAATATAACTGATATTCGTGAAAAGAGACAAGGCAATCTATATTGTGCTAGTTTCAGCCTTCTGGCATGCCCTCTTGCAGTGAGTTGACTGTGGCCACCAGGTGTTCTCCAGGCTGCTCTGTCACTCCCCCTCCTCAGCTGGACTGGTCCTGAAAATATGACAAACAGCTTGTGGGTTGAGGTAGGGACAGGGCAATTACTCAGTGATTACTGCCACAGGCAAAACAGTCTTGACTCAGAGAAATTAATTTAATATATTGCAAATCAGATCAGAGTGGGATAATGAGAAATGAAACCAAATCTTAAACACTTTCACCCACCCCTCCCTTCTTCCTGGGCTCGACTTCACTTCCAGATTTCTTTACCTCCTCCCCTCCCAAGTATGCCGGGGGCATGGGGCAGGGGATTGCAGTCAGTCCATAACACGTCATTGCTGCTACTCCTTCCTCCTAATGCTCTTCCACTGCTTCAGCATGGGCTCCCACCCACAGGAGACAGACCTCCACAAGGTTCTCCAGTATGGGTCCTTTCCATGGTCCAGGTGCCTGGCAAGAATGGACTGCTCTAGCACGAGTTCTTTCATGGGGTGCAGTCCTTCAGGAACAGACTGCTTCAGTGTGGGTACCCTGTGGGTTCACAGGTCCTACTAGAAAACCTGCTCCACTGTGGACCTCCATGGGCTGCTGGGGGACAGCGTGCCTCATCATGGTCTTCACCACAAGCTGCAGGGGAATCTCTGCTCTAGCACTTGAAGCTTCTCCTCCTCCTCCTTCTTCATAGACCTTGGTGTGTGCAGACTTGTTCCTCTCACATATTCTCACTCCTCTCTTCCAGCTGCTGTTGTGCAGCAGTTTTTCCTCCTTTTAAAATATTTTATCATAGGTGTGCTACTAGTGTAGCAGATGGGATCAGCGTTGGTCAGTGGCAGGTCTGTCTTGGAGCTGATTGATACTTGCTCTGTTGGACATGGGGGAAGCTTTTGGCATCCTCTCGCTGATGCCACTCCTGTAGACCCCTGCTATGAAAACCTTACCACCTATACACAGTACATCTCTGCACAAATTTATTGAGGTACACAGGCCCTCTGCATGCAGGTAAAAGACACTTTTAAATGGAATTGAAAGAGGTACAATGTCACTGAAATCAGGAACCAATGTAGCATTAAGAAGCAGGCATTCTTTATTCGACATCGAATGCAAGGGACATTTTTTATTCCATCCAAGCTCGCACGACTAAGGTCACTTTTAGCATATTTATACACAAGTTTCAGGATTTTGCAATCTAAGTTACAATGATTGGTTGCAATTTAAATATAAATATAATGCATTTAAATATTTGCTTAATCATTCTCAAATCAACTATGCTTGTGTACAAGGGGTCTTTTGGTGGTCTCTGGTGGTCCCTGGCAGATCTGAAGAGACATTCGTAATGTTTTTGGGTTTGTTTTTTTTTACTTTATTAATTTCTTAATTTCCCTTATCAACCAGTGTCTCCTAAGTCTATCTGCAGTCCTTCAAAATGTACTAGGATCTATCAGTGTGCCAGGATGTTTTGGGTCCAATTACTAAGTTGGCACCAGTTATAAAGAAAACATGTCCTTGAATGTATTCCTGCTTGAGCCTCCTTGTAACACAATGTGACTCACTTGATATAAGCAGCTCTTCAGAGGCCTAGAAAACACATGGAAGTGTTTCTTTTTATTTCTTGTGTTTTAAGTGCCTTGTGTTTTACTTCTCAGTATCTTTTTGGGATTTTGTTTTGTGTGCATATGTGTTTGCTGTTTGTTTCTTAGAATAACTGCATGTGTGTTTTATATGTGCATTTGGTTATTTTAATTAATCTATAATTAATTTAGTTAATATCCTGGAAACTGCCCTTCAGAATCCAGACAATAACCTTTCCAATACACTGACGTACACTTCCAATTCCCTATCTTCAGAAGTGTCACTGCAAAAACTGGACTTTTTTGTCCACTCAGTAGGTGGATGATTGCTTTATGTACTGATTATGAACTGTGTGCTTTCCAAATAAGTTTAATTTGGAACTCGCTCGTTTGTATCTTCTTTTAATCTTAAGAAGTTAGGTGTCATGCTGGTTCCAGCACTTCTCATACTGGGCAGTATTACCTTATTTGTTTATGGTATCACAACTCTGTATCCATCTTTTGTATTCTCTTAGATGATTTCTGCCCCAACAGTAAAGTACATTTTAGATCTGTGTTGGAGAGTCAGGCTGTGGTTGTTACTGGGGCATTCACCTGATACAATAATGCAAATGGTAATTTTATACTACAAAGGATTCTTGATAGCAGTGCAATCGTGCAAACTGAAAGCTAAATATCCTGGCAAGGCTTGATCTTTTAACCACAACAGATAGTTAAATACCATGTATGTAAATACCATGTATGTAAGACAGAGAAACACACTTTGCCTGTAGTACAGATTCCATGTAATTGAGACTCCTGCTCATTACCAGGTCATATGAGAACGTGCTTGCTTTTAACAAGAATTTGTTTGTATGTTTAAAGATAGCTTAAAAAGAGAGAATAGAAACCGTTTTAAGCACATTTTGATAGAAGAAATTGCAGTCTAAGTTAAGTTGCTTAAAATTTTGCATCCAAATTTTATGTACTCGACTGTTTTACTTCTTTGAAACTCATTGTCTGGAGCTTGTTGTAGACTCTTGTAAGTGTGTCAGCAGGAGGATATGGTATTTTACTTCCAGAACTCCTGTTCAGTGGAAAGGATGGAGTATCAGAAAACTCCTCTGTCTGCAGTACTGTGTTTCTCTCTGAAAACAACTATCCTGTGATCTTAAATATGCTGCTTCAGTTAAAAATCTTTAGAATTCATTCTGGAAATGGTAATAGTGTCGGGCTTCCAGATATCTAAATTCATAGGAAAATAGGGTGTTTTGTAATTGCTATTCCAAAAATATGAAAGAGCTTAAGAAGAAACTGAAATTTTTGTGTATGGTCTCTTTTAGCTAAAAATGGATATCTGTCTTATTGCAATGTTTTTATAAAATATGCAAAATAAAATAGGAATATCAAAGAAAGTTTTTGGGATAATATCAGAGGAAATAAGACTCAACTCTTCACTGATTAAATCAAGCTTTGGATTACACTGCCAGCTGATGTCAACTGGCACATAACTGTACTGTCTGCTGTAATGCTTTTAAAGCTTTATGGACAATATACTTAAAAAAAAAAAACTGAAGACAGAAGTAATCTTTGTTATATGATTCGAATATATGTGCTGTTAATTTTTTTTTTAAAGTGTTTCCTGCTGGTTAGAGTCTCTCTGCATAATAGTTGCCTAAAATATATGGATTCATTTAGTTGTGAACAATGTAACATCTGTGAAACGTGATTCTTAAAATAAATGTAGTATTCAGTGGGTATAGTGCTAGTCAGGCCTGTACAGGATATTAATCTACCCTCCTCCACCCACTTCTTGAAATAATATAATTAAAAATTGTGCAAGTCAAAAATTTATACTGAGACCGTTGAAGTAAACGAACAGTTACACTGAATGTGTGTGCTGAGAAGTGATCATAAGTGACGCATAAAACATGCCACAGAAAATATTAATGTATTCCATGCTAACACCTTTCAAATGGCATAGTTTAGGCAGGTTGGTTTAGGCATTTGGCCAGCTTAACCAATGTCTCCATCTTACTAAAAAGTATTAGCTGAATTTTTATGTTTCTGATATAGCGTATTGTCTAGATACTGCCTATGCGAAAATTAGTTTAACTCTGTGTGTTCTACCTGTGAATCTGTGGAGGTCCTGGTTTGCCTTATAACATTACTAATTCAGTGGATTCTGTGCTAGACCCAGCGTTACTGTTATCTGATAGTCTGAATCCTGTCTGGATGGCAGCCAACTAAAGAAATACTTCAGCTGACTTTGATCCAGAACAAGTTTGTTTCTATGAGTGTTTTATAGAGCAAAGTGGGAGAGGTCCTTTGTGCAGCCAGCTTAGTACTGTCTCCTATGTCTGTGCCCCTTTAGGACTGGTGACAGTAAAGCAGACTGGGTTCTTCATTGGCCTTACAAAGCTCTGTCTGGAAGCAGAATCCAAGCTAACAGTCTTCAGTACATACTACACTGTATTCCTGAAGGCTTGGTGACTGGTAATCACATGAGTTCCAAAAAGAGAGATAGAAGTGTCTGTCACTTCTGTATTACTTTAAGCCGTGTGTATAGAATCATTTAGGTTGAGAAAGACATTTAAGATTATTGAGTCCAACCCCAAACCAAACATGGCAAAGTCCAACACTAAACCATGTCCCTAAGTGCCACATCTACATGTCTTTTAAATACCTCTGGGGATGGTGAATCCACCACTTCCCTAGACAGCCTGTTCCAATGCTTGACAACCATTTCAGTGAATAAATGTTTACTGCTATCCAGTCTCAGCCTTCCCTGGCACAACTTGATGCTGTTTCCTCTCATCTTACTGCTTGTTACTTGGG
>NW_010185082.1:0-6318 GCF_000695765.1 Mesitornis unicolor | reverse complement strand
CGGATTGAGGGGGGGGACACCTTGCACACTCGTCCTCACCACGCTGACAGCCCCAGGGGCTGACACTGTCACCATCCCGGGGCCACCGGGGTTTGCACACCCGTTATGCTGGAGGCGGTGGGTTCGCACGCTCGCTGTGCGCTCCGTGCTCCCTCCGCCTGCAGCACATCCCCGGTGGGACACTGGACCTGCCTGGGGCCCCTCATGTGCACGGTGCTGTGCTGCTTCCCATGGCAGCGAAACAGGGATGTGTTGCTCCACTGGCTGCTAACAAGGAACAAAACCTGTTATTTTCTACCTAAAAATGGTCCAGACACAGCAAACGCACAACATCTACCCCTTCTTCTACAGTGGCCAGGGCTGGAAGCTGAGTCTGATGAACTCAGCCCCATTTGCAAGCAGCCTGGGTGCTGCAGAGCCTTTGGGGGTCTCTCAGTGCTGCAAGGTGGGTGCTCCCACAGCCTGGTCCCACCAGGACCAGCAAGGGGGGAGCCAGCCTCTCTGAGGTGCTGCTATGGGGTGAATGAGACACCCAGAGTCTGCTCCTACCCCAATATCCTATTTGGGGGAGGAGGTAGGGGCCAGCTGAGGCCTTTTAACCCAAAACAGGCTGAGGGGGTGGAGATATTTGGGTCTATATAATGCTGGCTGCAAGAGCCCTTGGAGAGATAGGTTGTGAGATTTGAGAAGAGGTTAAGAAAGGGAAGTGTGCTTTGTTAGGAGGTTTGGGGGTTTTTTTAGGTATCTTGGTCAACTGGAAAACCTTTTTTGTTTGGAGGATTACAGATTGTATTTTGAATTTCTAGGCTTTTTTATTGAAAGGGGCTCTATTCACAGATAAGTTTGAGGAAAGGGCTCCAAAGTCTCCTCTCTGGTCTTAGGAAGATGCACTTTGTGCTGTTGCATTTAAAGGTGCAGCCCTCAAAGGGGGCTGCTGTGCTGGCTGGTGTCTCCATGGATGGGTCTGAGCATCGGAGCCTTCTCTGTTACCTTTACCTGGTCCTGTAAGAGCTGTGACTTTACCTGGGGACTTCTCTGAGAAGCTAAAATCCTATTTCTGCTTAATAGAGCTGCTCAAACTTATTCTTTATATTGTGGAGAGTACCGAGTCCTCTTGTACAAGGAAAGGAGTCCTTTGAGGTGCTGTTCTTTCTGTTGGCATTTTAATTTAGAGGAGATGCTTTAAGCTTGCTTGTCCATGGGCTGGTGGGTGTCCTTGGCCGATGAAGGTGGTGCTGTAATGTGAGCTGATAACAGCAGATGGCTCCCAAAGCCCCTCTGAAACCTGGGTGGGTGCTGCCAGGGAGCACAGGCTCTGGGCTGACCCAGTCCAAGCCCAGTAGGTGATACCTGTGGTAAACTGGGACAAGGCCACGGTGGTGCTCCAGCTGCTGCGTCCTCCTGGTCACCTGCAGCTGCTGCCTCTGTATTTGTGCGTGCGTGTGATAAATTCACCGCAAAACCTGATAGTGGTGCTGCAGACTGCAATCCCCTACCTCCGGAGCAGGACTGAGCTCTTGCTCTGCCTCAGGCTCAAGGACTGAGGGCTGTGCTGGTGCCTCCACGCGTCCCTGCTCCTTTGTGAGTGCCATCCTGTGGCAAGAACAGGAAGGACTTCGGGGACAGGCAGCCTACAGACGGCCACCAGCAGACTCTGCCCAGGGTAATGAGGCCATTTAGGGCTTCAGAGGCTGCAGACACAGTGCTATTTGGTAAAGAGCTGCAAAGTGATGTTCCCTGTCTCTCTGCAGAGCTATGGTGGCTGCTCTCCTTCAGGAACAAAGCCCCTTCTGGCTGCTGGCACCTCTGAAGTTTGTTAATGAAGGGCACAGCTAATGCCAGGAGCAGGGATCGGGCTCCAGCCCTGCGAGCTGCTGGCAGCTGGGGGGTGGCTGTGAACACCCCGGGCTGTGTTGAGGGACTGCAAGCCCTGGGTATGCAGGCATAAGGGGATCCCAAATTCTCTGCAAGCACTCGCTGCTGTCCTGTGAAACCAGGTCCCAGTGAGTCCTCACTTGATGTGAGGCCAGGAACCTCCTAATCCCCCCAGGGTCACGTAAGTGAATGCATCCTGTAACTCCCTAAGGAGTCAGCTCTGCCTCTTATAGATACACAGGGTTTAAATGCTCTGGAAAGGATCTTGTAGCAGGTAATTTAGAAATGGACCAATTAATTGGAAAAAATATATCCTTAGGGGCCCTGGGTTTATATCTATTTGTAGATGCCAGGCTCTGGATGCTTTCCAAGTGAAAAGAAAAAGGAATAATCTTTATCCAGCTGGTGTGGGGTAGGAGGGAAGTATATAAGGTGTGTAAGTGCCTCGATCTGTTGTCAGCAGTTGTTTGCTGAAGTGATCAAAGGATTGAATTTGTTTTTCCCATGCTCGGCGCTGCTGAGAGGCAAGGACCGACCTTGCTGGCTGCTTTCTGCTGAGTCACGGCCGCTCGCTGCCCGCGCTGCCCGGACACCAGGGCTGGTTTAGTCTCTGATTTACACCTCTGCCGTCTCAACAGGGGCTGTAGGATTGTGCCATGCTCCGGCTGCCTGTGAAAATGAAATGCAAGTTGACTTCAGTTGGAGAGAACTGTCCCCAAGCTGTAAATGGGGTTTCAGTGCAGGAGGAACGGAGCCAGCTGAGCTCTAATCCCCTCTTGAGCTGCAGAGCTACACGCAGAGCTGCTGGGGAAGGCTTGGGTGAGCCTTGCTTTGGTTTGCCCAGCGCTGGCGTGGGCAATGCCCGCTGTTACATGGCTTAGAAACGCTTGTGTAATGCCCAGCTCCTGCTGCCATCCCCATGGTGAGCTTACGAAACCCAGCTGGCTCCCCAATCCGGTGCCACATCTGCATTTGATTCCCTGGGAAGCAAATCTGGGGCTTCCCCATTTAGGAAAGGGTCATCCTGTGGTCTATCAGCATGTGATAGTATCTGGGATTGTTTCAGAAAGATCAATCCTGTCTCCGTGCTGGAAACCATTTAAAAAGCCCATTTCATTTATGGTTTTTTTTTCAGGTGAACTTTAATGGCCAGGTTACAAAAGGGATCACAGTTGTGCTGTAATGGGATTATGCTAGGGCAGAATTTGAGTATTTCAGCTGGGAACATTATGGTTTTGGAAAAGCCATCCTTAATCTGAATTAAGTGACTGAAATGAAGCAGCTTGCGGGCAGATGAGGCCCTGGGGACGTCAGACTTAAACCGCTGCAACCCAGAAT
This sequence comes from Mesitornis unicolor, assembly GCF_000695765.1. Taxonomy (NCBI): domain Eukaryota; kingdom Metazoa; phylum Chordata; class Aves; order Mesitornithiformes; family Mesitornithidae; genus Mesitornis; species Mesitornis unicolor. The sequence continues at coordinate 3,105 of NW_010185082.1, read as the reverse complement.
TTGTGCAGGTCAGTTCGTGCTGCAGGTGAGACCTGGGAAATCACATCCTACCATCCCTACCCTCTGCCACAGAAAAACCTCAATACCGTTGTGAAACGAGTGACAAAGCTCATAAACCCCTGTTTTATGGATGAGGAAACAGATACAGAAGCTGAAGGCTTCAAGCTTTCCTTCCTAAAGGCTTCCTTTACAATTTGATGTTAAAAATAGTGTCTTGTTTCCACCTAGCAGCAGCATGGGCTGAAAGGAATGGAGGGGAAGAAAGAGCCTGGATTGAGTTAGGATTACAGGATAAATTCACAGCTCCTTTTTCCTATAAAAACCCACCCTATGAACATGAAGGGGCCAGAAGAGCTCTGTGCAGTAATTAAAGTCGACATCAGCTGTGGGAACAGGTAAGAAATGTGCCCGCAGAGTGTTTCCCTGCAGTTCTTGGCCAGCACAGCATCTGCTGATTGCCCTGAGCTCATCCCACATGGGGCTCGGAGCACTCAGCTGCACTTTGGGACTTGGATCGCTCCAGGCGTTCCCGTAACGCCTTGGTGGTGCTGTTTCACGCAGGATGGATGCGGGACGCTGCTACAGCGTGTGCCAGTGTGGGGAAGCAGAGATGTGGTGTGAAGTGAGAGTCTTGCTGCACAATCCTTGTGCTAAAGGGAGGGACCTGGTACGGATGCGTGTGAGGATGTGGGGAGTGAGGGCACCTGAACAAGCGAGTCTTCTCCCTCTGACATGGACATTCAGCCCATGGCTTTGGCCCTTCAGGTGCTGCTGAGGAGGAGAAGCTGTATATCTGGTTATTTCTTTGCAGTCATCTTATTTACCAAGATCAACACACTTCCATTTCTTTCAACACAGATGGAATTAAACTGCAACATGCTGGGTCTTTGCTCATTGTGCCTTAGGACTGCTTAGATACCCTTTTAACATTTTATTTTCAAGTACTGTGCCACCAGGCTTCTGTGGCTGTGCCCTGGGCCAGGGCAGGAAGGAGATCGCTTGTGTTGGCAGCCTTCAGGACTCTGGGGAATCACTGTTTTACTTGAGGCTGCCAGCACTGTGGTCCATCCACTGATGCATTTAATTCTTCACCAGCCTTTGCCAACAGAGCTTTTTAACTGGCCAGGATGTGGTAAGAGTGGCTGTGCTGGACATCAGCTGGGACTGCTGAATGATGCTTCCCAGCCCATGATTTCTCAGCTGCAAAAGGGACTCGGTGCCTGGTGAGCTGAGACCTCTGGCAGGCAAAGCTGAGCTTTGAGGTGACTTCAGAAAGCCAAATGTTGTCATCCTGAGCACTTCGTGTTAAGAAATGAGGGCCTTTTGGTTCTGTTGTCTTTAGATGAAGAAATTGCCCCGTTAGAGGATGCTTGGCTGATTCAGTCTTGTGTTCCCGGTACATCTGTACCGCCTGCAGGAAGAGCTGCTGTTCCAGCATTGGGCTGTAGCTGCCTGCACTGCAAGTTCAGATTCGGCTCGTTCCTCATCTCAAGGATGGATCCCTTTGCAGCACTGTAGTACTTATTTTACAATTCCCAGACCAGCGGTATTTTTTTTTTTTTCAGAGAAGACATGTCTACCCTGGGGAAATTCTCCAAATAACTTACAAGGGGTTTAAAAATGAGCAGCAAAGAGCCATTCCCCTGGTTTTAGATGCCTCACCTGTTCCTATTGACCTAAAAAACCCAACCAACCTACTTCATGGTGTTGCATGCTCGTGAATAGATATTTTTTTCCCTCCTCACATACTTTGTACTCAAGTACTTTGTACTTCCACAGCTACTGACTGCAGTAACAGAAGGGCTTTGACTCTCCATAGAACTACAAGACACCTTGAGGCCTTTATTCCAAACATCATAGACCATTCTCAAACCTCTGGTGCTGTAGGCTCCACATCTGTTTCTTTTTATCCCTATTGAGCTTTCCCCTTCACAACTTCTGCCAAAGCCTGTTCATAGGCTGGACATTTGCCCTTGATTTGCACCTGAATGCTTCTCTCAGGAAGAAAACTGAAACCTGGAGCTTGTCAGATGGAAGATCCCTCCTGCAGTTTCTCCACTAAATCCAATTACCAGGGCTAGTATCCCTGTAATGCAAGGCAGTAATTCCATTGAGGGATCTCCACTGTGGCCATAACACTCTGAGCAGAGTCAGAGCATTGCACTGCTTCTCCAGATGAAGCAGGCAAGGTGGAGAGGGATCTTTTGGGGAATATGACTCTTTTATTTCTTTCCCTTCAGCCTCTCCCTCCACTTTGCAGCGATTCAGGCTGTGCTGTGGGTTCTGTATTGGGTGCTGAGGGACCCCAATGCTCCCTCACTTTACACCACTGCCTGCCTCAGGGTGATTTACATGTTACCTGTTGACATCTTCCCATTGTTTGGTTAAAGCTTCTAGCTCTTCTAACCAGCTCCACAGCTAGTTAAGCTCTGTATGTTGTGGAATCCCAGTGCCTGTCCCACACGGAGCTGGATGTGTGTGGATACCGGCCACAGAGCTGCCTGCCTTGTGTGGGAGGCAGCTGCTTTCCCTATCTTAGTGTGGAGCTTACGAGTGGATGAAATTAAACCTGCAGCTGTCAGGGGCTGGTGAGGAAGCTGAGGGGCTGCTGTTAGCAGCTAGTGAGCTCTCAGTGTTTTCTGTTTCCTTGGATATTGAGTACAGCGGCTGGACCCGAGGTGGTGAATCCCGTCCCTGAAGCAGGTGTTTGTGTGGAATGCCTGACTAGGTGTTTAGCCGTGCGGAAAACGGGAGCTAGGGCTGGGAGAAGCCGCGTCTCCCATCGCCCCTGGGCAGTGCTACCCAGGCAGAACCCGGTTCGGAGCCGCCTCCGCATCCCCTCAGCACCGAGCACAAAATGGCGCCGGGGAGGCGGTCGCCGGTGGTGGTGGGGGAAGCAGCGCGAGAACGCCCCCTGCCGGGCGGGGCAGCGCGCGCCCTTTTCCCCGCAGACAAAAGACCGCGGCGGCCCCTCCCTCGCGCCGCTCCGCGGCCCCGCGCATGCGCCGGAACCCACTGTGGGGGGGTAGAGCGCGCCTTGAGAGAGGAGGGGGGGCTGTGTGTGTTACCAGCCGCGCGGCGCATGCGCGTTGCCGCTGCAAGCCC
>NW_010185081.1:12573-16180 GCF_000695765.1 Mesitornis unicolor | reverse complement strand
AAAGAATTATAGAGAGTTTAGAAAAACTGGAAGAAAAACAGCTATGTTGAATGTAATCATAAATGTGACCTGCAGAAGTGACAAGTAAGGTAAGAATATATTCTGAGGTCTTCAACTCCTACAGTGAAGACAGCAGAAAAAAAATGTACCTGTATTAATAACAGATAAAATGAGGTGATACCTTCTGTTCTGGAATTTGTATTTTGGGAGTTAGTCACTAAGCTAAAGTCAGATTCCCAAATTAACTTCTGGTTAAAATATAGCATTCTGTCTGTAACTATTTGTATGATTGATTTAAGACATCTAAATAAGAATAAAAGTTACATTAATAAAAATATGTACAGATGCTTGATGTGAAGTATACACTGAAGTGAACCCAAGTGTCATAGCCCTACTGTGTTTCTGTGCCTGTCTATGCCAGTGTGAATTCTGCAGTTTCTGCACACAGTTATCTCCAAACTCCCAGAGCCACTTCATGTTATGTTCACCTCTATGCATTGCTTAAAGAAACAGACTAGACAAAATAGTGATGGTGTCTATCAGGCTTGCATGGGCAATGCTTTGTGCTCCGTCTGCTAACAGCAAGTCATGGTTATCTAAAGGCAATGTTTCTGTAACAGTGCTAATCTTGTTGAGTCTGATGAGCATCTCTCAAAGATTGTTTTGGCATTAGAAACTGTATAATTTGAAATTGTTACTAAACAAAGGTTTCATTTTAATTTCAGTTTCTTTCTGAATTGTGGAAAAACAAAACTAAGGCAAAAAAGGACTGAGTGTTCATTCACAGTGATTTCTTCTTCAAGAGGTTATTACAACAGGTCTCTCTGAAAGGAGAACAAAAATTCTAAGCTAGAATATTTCACATTTCTAGTAAAATTACATAAAGTAGGTAAACTTAAACCTGTGCAATTAATTAAAGTGTGGGCTATGAAAAGGATGGTGCTGTGATAGAGACAATGTAAAATTATCCTTATTTTGTAAAAATAAATACACTTGTTAACATAATTCAGAATAAGTTGGCTGAGTGTTATTCAGTGTTACTGGGAGCTTCTTCCATGTCTGTAAAAGCAGGGGTGGCTGAAGGCAGAAGCTGTGCAGAACAAGGTCTGCCACTGAAGACCAGTGTGTACCAGACCACATAGAAAGACATGCAGGTTGGGGCCTGCTGTGATCACATCTTCATTTACATCTACCTAACACCTGTCCTGTGTGACATCCATGGCAGGGTCAAAGGAAAGGCAACAGCTCTGCTGACATGTCTTAGCTAGTTTTAATGCACATGGTCTAGGCACTGCTGGAAGTTTAACAGGTGCTATTATCCATTCAGTATTGCCAATTCTTAACAACTTCATGTAGGACATAGACTATTTAGAAATCTTAAACTATAAATGAGTTTGTAGAAAAGATTCCTTCCATGAAAATATTGAAAGAAATATATGAATAAATCCAAAGAATGCAGAAATCATAAAGTAAATTAAATGCAAAAGATATAATATTATAAAAACTTATGACTTTTTAAAGCAGTTGTAAGCTTGCTTATAAGTTTTGAGTGCCTGGAACTTTCAATATTGTATTGAAAGACTAGATGAAATACTGCTTTGGAACAATTCTCTGATGAAAACCCAAATCAAGAACTATCTGATCAACAGTCCACCCAGAGATCCGTGGGTTAGATACAATTGACTCCAACAGGCACTAGTGGAATCAATACAGCAATTGGGTTTTTGCTTTTATGAAAAGCTTCAACTACATTCTTTTATCACTTGGATTTATTTTGCAGACAAATATTTTATTTGTCTTGTCAAATGTATTCTTGTCAGATTTGGATATGTTACACCAAAAAGTTTGTTAACTGCATGAAAATCCCTTGTGTCAGTCACTGTGCAGCTACTTTGATGTGGCTTAAACATTGTTTTTATATTTGAAAAACAAACTCAGTTACCATACATTGTTCACCTGAAAAGAAATATGATGCACTTATGACTTCATAAATTGAAAGGGACACTGTCTGAGGCACAGCAGTAAATGTCAGATGTTGCTATTAAACAAAGGTTGCCCTTTATGGATCTCATAAGATGATGAAGAAATAAAGATGGCTACAGGCAATCTGTGAGATTATTTTTTAAAAGCAATTTTAGTCTTTCATTAAATTAATATTCTAAGCAGCCTTCCCCACTTTCCCATGACTTCTGTTATTTGGATCTTTAGAATAAACAGTTTTAGTATGTCATATGTTGACTTTACCCATACATTTTTAAATGTATCAACTAGGAGAGATCTGGGAGTTGTTCACCTCTCAATTTACTCCATTCTTTGCAATGTTCAGTAATAGGGGCCAAATTCAGAGTTTACTGCTATATCTGTGTATGCAGATCACTTACTCAAGAGGGGCAAGGCTTGGCAAGGTGTTTCTATTCTTCAAGACAAGAGGTTTGACTGCAGATTTTGTTCTATGTAGGATGGTGCTTAATTTGTGGTAAGCCGATGTTGGGCGAAGGGAGTGGGGGGACAGACTTTCTTTGTGATGTTTTCCTCAGCCTATTGCTAAGCTGGAGCAATATAATGGAAGTTGAAGCAAGTTGTGTGCAGTACCTTTTAAAACATGAACAAAATTAATTTTTGAATGTGTACAGGAGATGTCCTTGTAATATTATTCAAATATTAAGTCCTCTCCTGATCAACCTGCAGAACAGATTGTTCCTTATGGATCAATTGACATAGCACCATCTAGCACATGCAGACTTAAGACATAAGAGTAATCTTTAACTTTGTGTGTATAACGTATAACACATCAACATCTTAGTCTGTGAACAGGACTAGAAGGTTGCCATTTCTGCTAGCACTATTATTAGCACTACTGCTAGTGCTGCTCGTAATAGGCACAAATTTCTCTAGGAAACTAATGGTGATGTAAACTGTTAGGGTGTAATACTGAAGGAGGAAGCAAATGTGTCGTCTATTTTTTTTGTCTCCATTCAAAGTGATCCAGATAGTCCAAGGAACAATTTCTAAGTTAGTTTTTCCTGATTTCAATATATATTTGGAAATATTATTTTTCCTCTAATATGTATACTAGAAGGTTAAATAATGCCATCAAGTCTCTGACATATGTATTATTTAACATTGAGCTATCCTTGTTTAGCTTGACTCCTCACCTTCCAGCTTGATATATTTTGAAATGCCTAATAAATGGTTGCCTAAAAAAAGAAAAGTGAAGTTTTATTTTTAAACTCAAATTAATTTTAAAATATTATTATAATTTAATGAAATTTATACTATTATTTTAATGTAATTAATTACTTTAATACTCAAACTAATAAAATAACTGTTCCTCTTATCTGTTCTTCCGTAACAGATTGCTATAGTTTCTTAAACATTTTTCTTTTACTATTCTCAGTGTTGAGGTTATGGTATGAGCTATAAAATACTGTGGACTGATACTGTTAAAAGAAACTTGTGACTGTTCTCCATTTTAGAATTTTAGTGAGGGCTAAACACAATTCATAGAATACAAATTTTATTTTACCCTACTGGGTTCCTTATAACCGTGAACAACATTTTTGGGTTAAGAGGATTTCAGTTCCATCCCGACAATTAGTTTCCTGCT
>NW_010185081.1:0-12548 GCF_000695765.1 Mesitornis unicolor | reverse complement strand
AATTCCAGAAAAATGGTAACCTCTGTCATTTTATATGTTGGAAATGAAAGAGGGGAAATCTAGTGTTTATTCCTTGGGGACATCTGGATAGTGAGGTATTTGAATGAGGATTTTTTTCAGCCTTTCTGCTGCATTTCTGATGTATCTTTTCTTTGCACCCCATTTCTGCTTTGCTTTCAAGACTGTAAATTCTGTGTAAAAAAGGGATTTTACACAGTTTTCATGAAGATGCTGTATCAGGATAAGTAAGAATAAGTAACAACTAATAGCATCTGTTGTCAGCATTCAACTAGATGAACATTTTAAGACATAAACTTGGCAATAAAATTAGAATCATTATTGAAGGCAACATATATTTTACTGATTTAGAAATAATATCCAAAATAGAATCACATGCACTTTGTTGTTTCTGGTTTTCTCTCTGACTTACAGGGTCCATTTGTGTCACATACATAATCAGAATGATATTTCAGTGACAAGGATTATAATGCCAGTTTAGATTTACCTATTCAGCATAAATTCTCTAAAACTAAAGTTATATTTGCATTTTACTACAAATGATAAGACAAGTGAATGATAGTGACATGAACATTTGTGTCTTTTTCATTTATAATTAAAATGTATGGAAATAAACCTCACATTTCTAATAACATGTCTGAAAATGTTGTTTTCATTCAAATTGTCCAAAACACAAAAATATAAAGTTAGATTACTTTCTTTTCTTACAGTTTCTATTGATGAATATTTATAAAGGGTCAGATCAATTAAAAGACTGATATTTAAGTATATGTTTAATTTTCTGGTATGAAGACAAGCATGTTATTGACAAAACCTGCAAGTAATATGTTCATTCTGATTGATTAATGCCAGTAGCACAAATGTGACAGTTATCTTTCTATAGAAAAGCTTTTAAAAGCTAAACTGTTCTTTTGTACTTATCCTATGTAAAATTTGAATTTTTTTATAAATATAGAACTGTAGCTTCAGATAAGGACTTTTAAAAAGTATTATAAATAAAACCAGACTAAAAATAGGTTAACTAGGAATATTTTCATTTTAATCCCAAGTGATTACTGAGCAGCTGTGACCTTGGGAAAGACTGAACTTCCTTATACTGAGCTTAACTTGCGATTAAATAGGCCACAAATGCCTACTTTTATTATTCTGGTGATAAATCTGACAACTCCCCTTCCCACCCATTTTTATGATTAACTATTTCTGAAACATGTCACTTTTTTACACTGATGTCCTTTTTTCTTCTCAGACTATCAAATCCCTATGCATAAGTTTTAAGGCTGGGAATACAGCCAGATTTCTGGCAGATCATTTCAATGTAGTTCAATATGAAATTGCCATAGCAAATAATACGGCTTCAAGTCTTTACTTCCCCTAATTGGGCCATATGAGATGGTAATGCCTTTCTTGTCAGAGCTTATTATTTTAAAATGTGAATATAAGGGGAAAGTCATCAGGATTCATTTTGATTTTATTTAATTTGTCTTGAGTGTTGTCAGAGAGCACTGAATAATTCAGTTTTAGGTCCTCAGGGAACAGACCTTATCATCTACACAAGCAAAAAGTAATTTTTCAGATAGTTATGATATTAAGCATTAAAAACTTTCAGAAAGAAATGTGAATATTAAGATGTATGGAACTTATAATGGATCTCTGATTTATATAACTGCTGTAATGAATATTACCTTATATTTCTAGGTAATGACAACTAACCTTTGATTTTTTATGTTAAATAAAAGAACAGCTTTTAAGAATCTACCATCTAATTTTAGCTATAGAATATTTGGATGATGAACAACATAAATTTTTCCTAAACAAATTAATAAGAAACTGTATTCCACCAATGACTTTGTGAATCTGTAGCAATCGCCCTCTTAACCCTTTAAAATATCGATACAAATAACCTCATAGAGCAATTTGTTCATTAGACCTCATGTCTAATGAATGGAGACCCACTGTTTCCTTGTGGTCTTGTTTTGGCTGCAAAATTAGAGTATGTGTGCATATTTATTCCCTCAACTTTTATTTTTGTTGTGCCTTACAAATTCTGGTTAATGTTGGTAGCACCATTGGCACAGGGGAACTGTCTGATCAGTTTTGCTTTAGGGATGTATACACCTCATGTTGTTCTTGATGCAGCTCTTGCCCAGATGCTGCAGCTCATCGGGGTTACTACACATTCAACAAACTCTGCTGGTGAATACAAAACAGATAAAGATTATTCCTTGAATGCATCTTGCTCATTGATAAACACTAACATGCTCTTGTCAATAATTATAATATTGTCCTAAATCTCACAGCAATGCATTTTATTTTTAAACCTGTTGAAAATTTGATGTTGTCTGGAAATGTCAGTTAGTATGAAAAAATAGCAATGAGGGATTTTTAGTCTTCATTGTAGCAAAGATAGAAGTTCTTTCCTTTTATTGGTTCCATATAAAATTATATTTAATATATATGTAAAATAAAGAGACAGGGAATAGTGTAAGATAATAATCAAGCCATGGACTACAAATAAACTGATGAGAGATTATAAAGAAAGGGCACAACAGAAATGGAGAGGAATAAAGAGTGACAGAATGCTGGAATACAGAGCCTTCCCAAACCTGCAGGCTGTATATGAACATAGCTACTATCCAATATTTGAATAAAGCAGCAAAAGCTGAGTGCTGCACTGCCATTTCATCATTCAGACCAGGAGAAATAAAACAGTAAATGCGGCAAAGGAATACAATGAGAATTTCAGTGACGAAGAACTGTTCATTAATTCCATAAAGCAGTTGTCAGAGTAGATGAGCTGAAGATCACTATCCTGTCTTCAAAGTGGGGTGTGCATAATGGCTGCCAACAACCCAGAGTTGGCAGTGACAGTGGGTATACAGCAGAGGTCAAAAGTAGACTTCTGAATTTCAGGCTAAAGGAGGCAAATAAAATGCAAAAGTGACAGGAAACCTGTTATGATGGCTAACACTTCCTTCTCTTTAATCAAGCAGGAGTGCTGTTGGTTGAAAGAAAACCAATGTGCTCAAAGTAATCTTATTCTGTCTGAAAGAAGCAGATGTATCGGAACAAGGGGTCACTCATCATATAGCTGGGTCGCTCATCATATAGGTGGGAACCGGTTCTGAGCTAGAGAAGAAGTAGCTGGAGAGAAATGAGACCAAGAACTAAAGAATTGTTATCAAACAGAAGATTATCTTGTGACATAATTTCAGACCAGTCTTGGTTTGTTATATTTCCCACTCTACAAAGAAAATATAAATTGACATGCCTAAATACCTATTTCTGTAACAATGACTAAACTGGAAGAGGAGGCCTGCAGCATTGCTTTTCTACAAAGGAGACACGTGTGCAAAAATTGATGTGTCTCGATACATAATAAGGCTACATGGTCCTTTAAACATTAGTCTGAGCTCCTGTGTCAGTGACAAAATTACATTAAGCTTGAATATAAATTTTAATTCAGATAATTAAGTCTTCTTTCCTCCATTAGGTTAAAGTAGAGCAGGAGGAAAGCATTTCCAAAATGAGAACAGGAATGATCAAGCCACAACCAGGGTCCAGAGCATTTGCAACCACAAGTGATTTATTAGGGGATTTAAGGAATTGCTAGCAGGGAAGGGGGTAAAGGGGAGAATTTTAAAATTAGAGGCTCTGCTTTAATTTAAAAAAAATAAGTCTCTGGTCTTAGGGGAACTGGAGATTGAAGAAAGTTGCTATTGTGTGAATTATGTCTTTAAAATAAATTACAGTTATATTTTTTTAAAAAGTATTAAATATAAACTGGTTTTACATCAAAAAGAACTTCACGGTGTGTATGGAAGGATGCACAGCTCTTCTACAGGAGCAGTGAGCACTGAGACTACCTAGCCCACGTCTTCTAGCAAGCTGTGACAGACAGTTCGTCTCAGATTGCTGCTGTTACAATCCAGGCTCTCCTACTCTGGCATTTAGGCTGGCGCAAGAACATTAAGAGTCAGAAGCAGATTGCTGCAATTTTGCTAATATGTCAGTATCCATCCTGTAACTCCACGTGTGTGACTATATCCACTTTCACAAAATGGTGCATTGCTCTGGAGGTATCATCACAGTTTCTGCCTTATGCTGGGCTAATGGCTGCAGTCATCAATATTTGGCCACTGCAGCAGCTAAGCTTCCCTTTATACCTAGTATTAGAAAGACTGAAGGGTCATGATTTACTCAAAAAATATCTATATTATCATTATTGATAATAAAACATTTTATAGGGCTATTAATTTACATGGCACTTTATAAATTTGTTTTCCTGCTCAAGTAAAAGTATTGTGAAATTAAAATTAACAGGTAAAAAACAGGAGATGCGTGGTAGGTGCGCTTTCCTTGCCAATTGGAAAAGCTGAAAAGAGAACAGTTAGTCAAGACAGAGTAACGATGCTACAGGTTTGTATTTTACCTGGCTTATTTTCTCTGTACGCATTAGCAGACAACTAGCGATGTAATACAATAAAGAAGGACTATAATGTTTATTTCAGATTGTAGTAAATGATAAAGACAATGATATCTTGGGTTTGAAATGGCCTTTGAGGCAACAAAGAGGGAGGGTGTTTTGTCCAAACACTTGTATTCTAGTCTGGCACCTAGTCTGTATGACAGCTGTACCATTGGTTGAAGGGCACTGAGATATAAGTAACACCAGCAACATTAATGGTGGCTATTTTTCAGGCAGTATGAGAGTGTATAATTTATAAGTGTCATAAGAAATATTTTTTCATGCTATGAAAATACTGATCATATTAATACAATTATATTCTACAAAACCTTGAAAGACTGTTATGCTTCTTGAAACACAGAAACCTACTGATAACTGGTGCCATCTGGGAACGTCAGTGACCACAAATTTTATTTAAATCATGATTCAGTATATTTTGAACTAAGAATTTGCTACTAGAGCTACTTTCACTCTTGGAAATAATTACAAGATTGTGATTTTTCATCAGTTTATGATTTAATGGATTTTTATTCATAATAGTAAACAACAACATTTTAGAAAAATAAAAAGCCTTGAAAGCTATAGAATAATTTCAAATTTAATTAGATGTTCAATTAATATTATATTTGTGAGGTGAGCCACATTTAGCAGCACTCATAAATGTATCTAGGCATATTTTAAACTGACTTATAATTATTTTTCCTTAATGCTCAGCTGCAGTTAGTATTATTTAATGATTTAACAGAACTAGTTTTAGTGCTGTTATGTAATCATACGTATACTTAGAAAATCCTCTAGAAAACGAGCCATACATCTAGAAAGAAATGCATCAATTAACCTAATGCAAATGCTGCCTATTTGGTTTTAAAGCTACAAATCCTACTTATATTTCTAAATATGAATGGTGGCTCATAGTGCTCTGTTCAAATTTTATAATTTTTAACAAACTTGTATTTAAAAGAAATAACTAGGAAGTAAGCCAAGGTTTTTTGATTATTTTTTGTGACATCTTCTGACTTTACTTGCTGGCATTCCACTGCAATCGAGAAAGTACATTTGTGTTTTCTTTAGCAATGCCTCACAAACATGAAAAGAGATGACAATAAATCGCCACAAAGACAATATAGTGTTATTCATCATTCTTTTTCCTTAATAGTCTGCTCTTTGACATACTACGAAAATATCCTTGCATGCTGTTTTATGAACCACTGTGATGACAATCAGTATCGCTGTGTTGTAGCCCTGCTCTCGTTGCTCTGGTTGTATGAATCCAGTGCTGGCATTCTTTCCAATATTAAGAATGTCATGTCTCTAATGGCCTGAAGTACTAATTTTGTTCTGTTTGCAGATAGACGACGAGATCCTGCAACAATGTCATATGTAATAGTACTAAAGTAGTGCTAATAATTGTAATCACATTTGTAATAAACAAGTATAAACAAGTAATAAACAACAATTCATACACAAAGAAGTGCGGGTGAGAGGTGGTGGGAAAACAAGAAGATTCACTTTACCTGCTTCTACAAAGAATGTATTAATGAGCTACGAAAACTTTTTAACATTGATATGAATTTAACAAAGTTGTGCAGTAGCCAGAACAAGGCCTATGCTTTTTGCAATGCACCACTGGAGAATAGGCACTTAAGTGAAGCACACCCTTTATATTGTCTGCAAGCACAAAGTTTAAATTCATTTTTTTTGTATATATTCTACTGCTGTGTCAGTAACTTGTTGAAAAGAAACATGATTGTGTGAATGAAGAGAGTCCTGTTCTTCCTTTCAGTGTTCTTTGAGGTTCTACTCTGCTGAAATAGGGATGTAAATCTGGCAGTTTCTCTTTTATTATTATACAAAAATCAAACTGATATTTAGACAACTCAATTTGTATATCCTAAACATATTTCATTGTAATGTGCAATGGGACAAGCTTCTGCAAGGTTGTAAATTAATGCAAGAGTTAGCCACTACATCTTTCTCAGCCCAGTAATGATCCTGTTGGCATATAGCAGGGTATATGACATTATCTTGTATCCCTCAGCAATTTGCTGTAGACCTGGCAATTTATCTAAATTCCAAAAGATGGTAGCAGTTTACTGAAGTCAATGCAGTTGTTGTACCCCTCTCCTCCATAACATAGTCTAAAGAGTCCTTGTGTGGACCTCCTGAGAAAAAATTCTGGGGTGAATATGGGGGGGTTGAATATGAATAAGGAAAATATCTCTCACTGCTTGGCTGGAAAATTACATTTGAGTTAAAGGTCAAACACTAAATCTTTCCTGACTCCTTCTTTTTTTAATTGGCACGGAAATGGTACTTCTCTTGGACTAGGGAGACAGTCTCTTATCCAGCTCTTCAACTTTAAACATAGTGGGACATTTGATGAAATCCACATACACAAAATATCGTTATTTTTATGGATATTTCTTTGGCAATGTGAGAATATTCTGAAATGAATGAATTAGCTTAAGCTTTAATGATCTAAATGTCCCATATCACTCCCTATATGACTACAACAAACCAGAAGCAGCATATCAAATCTACATTACTGCCTATCTATCTAGCTTAGTTTGAAGATATATTTAATGAGAAGCTGTGAATAGAAATATGCTTAGCTAACTTTATGTTCATGTAACTCTTACATGTACCACAATGGGCCAGTTTTTGAGCATAATATGGAAAACATCAGATTTTTCATTTTGTTCAAGTAGATATCAACCTTTGTTAACCAACCATTTTTATACTCAGTGATTGTTGATAATTCTACTGTAATTTTTAAAACCCCATGGTGAAGAGTGAATGTGGATGCCAGCTATTTAGACTACAGAGCTCATAGGAACTAAGAAAGCAATGATTTAATTTTCTTCTTCCTAAGAATTTTTTGTTCTACATCTCTTAGAGTGTTGTTAAACACTGTAATTAATGATTTATTAGATATTTTGGAGGAAATGCGCATACTTTACATAAAATATTGCAACAGACTGTGATTGCTGTTTTCCTGGACTTCAGTAAAGCCTTCAGTACTGTTCTCCACAGCATTGTCATAAAAATCTGGTTTCCCAAGGCTTGGACAGATGTACAGTCTGCTGAATCAAACACTGTCTGTGTATTGGGTTTTCTGTGAGGAGTTTTTGGTTTTGTTTTTGGTAGTGGGGAAGGGCTATGGACACAGTGCTGTAAGAAGCTACCTGAAAAGCTCACCCCCTCCAACATCCGACACATCTCTGACCAGGGCCAAATCAATCAGTGTCCCTGTGAATTCACGTATTTAAGGGGGGGTGCAGGGTACACTCTCTCTCTCTGGCACCGGCCCTGACCAGCACGGCTACATGTACAGATGGCACTGCCCTGGCCTCAATTTAAGCTTAAGCCCTGCTGCAGTTCCAGCCTGAAAGAGAGAGCCAGGAACTCTTCAGAACCATTGGAAGGGACCTGCAGCAGAGAAAGGAGTGGGACCTGAGGAGAACAACTTAAAAAAACATCAAAGGTCAGTTGATGGAAGAAAGGAGAGGGGGGATGGGAAGGGCGCAGAGCCAGTTTCCCCTGCAACCCATGCACCATGTTGACCCATCTGCAGCCCATAGAAGCTCACTGGGTGGGACAGGACCACATAAGCAGGTAGCTGCCCCTGAAGAAGCTGTGACTCTGGGCAGTGTGTGCTGGAGCAGTTTGTGTGTGCAGGAACTGTGACTGTGGGCAGACCCAGATTGGAGCTTTGTGGACTTTTTCTCCTGTGGGAAGGGTGCCACGTGGAAGCAGAGAGAAAGGCTGGGAGGAGTCCTCCTCTACCCCTGAAGAGGAAGGAGTGGCAGAGACTGCATGGCATGAATTGACTGCAACACCCACTCCCATCCCCTCTGTGCCCGTGGGCAAAAGGAGGGAAGTGAAGAAACTTGAAGAAACCTGAGCCTGGGAAGAAGGGAGGGGTTGGGGGAAGATCTTTGACTTTAAGATCTGGTTTTATCTCTCATTGTTCTACTCTGATATTGTTGGTAACAAATTGAAGCTGTTTTGTTTTGTTTTTTTACCCTCCCTATGATGAGTCTGTCTTTCGCCCATGACCTTTTAAGTGGTGAGAAGCCCTCCCAGTCCTTATTTTGACTAGGCCCTTTTTGGGGCATTGTGGTCTTCAGTTACACAATGGGCCTATACCACGACAGTCTGCATGGCCAGGCCCAGAGAGTGGTGGTGAATGGACTTAAATCCAGTCGGCAGTTAGTCACAAGTGGTGTTCCTCAGGGCTCAGTGTTGGGGCCACTGCTGATAAATATCTCTATCAATGATCTGGATGAGGGGATTGAGTCCACCCTCAGTAATTTTGCAGATGACACCAAGTCAGGTGGAAGTGTTGATCTGCATGAGGATAAGAAGGCTTTTCAGAGAGACCTGCATAGGTTGGATCAATGGGCTGAGGACAATTGTATGAGGTTCAACAAGGCCAAGTACCGAGTCCTGCACTTGGTCACAACAACCCCATGAAATACTACAGACTTGTGGTAGAGTGGCTGGAAAGCTGCCTGGCAGAAAAAGACCCTGGGGGTGCTGGTCAACAGCCAGCTGATCATGAGCCAGCAGTGTGCCCAGGCGGCCAAGAAGACCAATGGCATCCTAGCATGCATCAGGAATAGTATAACCAGGAGGACTAAAGAAGTGATTTTCCCACTGTACTTGGCACTGGTGAGGCTGCATCTTGAGTACTGTGTTCAATTTTGGGCGCTGCAGTGTAAGAAAAACATTGAGGCACTGGAAAGGGTCCAAAGAAAAGCAACAAAGTTGGTGAAAGGTTTTGAGAATACATCTTATGAGGAACAGCTGAGGGACTTTGATCTGGGTTGTTTAGTCTGAAGAAAAGGAGGCTGAGGGGAGACCTTATAGCTCTCTACAACTACCTGAAAGGAGGTTGTGGAGATGCAGATATGTGTCTCTCACAACTTACAGTCAACAGGACAAAAGGAAATGGCATCAAGTTACACCAGGGTTACACAGACTGGAACAGTCTGCCCAGGGAAGTGGTGGAATCACCATTCTTGGATGTATTTAAAAGCTGTCTAGATATGGTGTTCAGGGACATGGTTTAGAAGTGGTCATGATAGCGTTAGTTGACAGTTGGACTTAGTGATCTTAAAGGTCTTTTCCAACCATAATGATTCTATGATTATCAACCTGATGTTTAAATCACCCTTACAGAAAATTATGTACTTGCTGATCATCCCAGTCCTTGCTGAAATAAGTAGTGTGAGGCTTTGAGAGGTGAATATGAGCTCAGACTGTCTCAAAAAAAGAACAAAAGAAAGTTGGCGTTTCTAGAAACTGAGTGAATGAGAAACATAATCACTGAGCTCTTGAACAGTGCAGAGTACAAAGCACATGACTTTCATGATTTGTGAAATAATTTTTTTCTTAAAATATTTGATACTTGAAATTGCAAATTTAATTCTGTGTCAGATACAAATTCGAGTGTTAGAGAAAGTCAAGTACAGCAGCATGGGCTGTATATCAATGTCATCAGGAAGAAAGAGAAGTAAAAACACTTCTTAGTTTGGAATTCCAGTTTTTCATTCTGCTGGGCCCATCTCTCATGTTGAAACAAGTAGGAAACGTCATACAGGTGCTATAGAACGGAACTTAAAATTTCCTCCGTTATATTACTATTCTTTAAACATCTGAATGTACATGACTTATTGCAGAAGATTTTTGGGGTTTTTTTTCGTTATTATTTTGAATGTTTTGCTCACTTTCCTAAGAGGCCAATATTAGAATAATAATAATTTAAGATTTTGACTTAATGGAATATATTCTGAGGTGGCAGCAAACTTGTGATAACTGCAGTCTACTGCTGCATATAGTTCCCTATGAAGTCTATTTCAATGTTATTGTTTCCTGACCATTCTCACTAGGCTTGGTATTAAAGAGTTTGAGTGCCTTACAGTCATTCTCTGTCCTGAGTAGGCTCTTCTAGGGAAAGCTGTGTGTCTGTAGCCATCCCTTCTCAGTGGTGGGCTCATTCTCTCTTTGTCCCTGAGAGAAAAATGAGAACAAACAAGTCCTTCCTATTCAACTTCAGTGATTTCTCTTTTATTATTATTGCAGAGAGAATGGAAAGGAAACAGTGCAGCACAGAAAAGGGAAACAAGACAGCATGGGATGCACTTGGCAGAGCATCACTTGTCCACAGCAGCTGTGTGTGTAATTGTACTAAAGATGTCATCAGCTTCACAAAAAAAAAAGGAATAGGCATCTTTCCTTGTTGCCAGCTGAAATTCTTTTATGGGGAAAGTAGCTGAAAGATACCAACAATAGCATCCATTTAGCACAGGGAGCAGATTTGTAGGGGACAGAGTTTTGGCACACAAGACATCTCACCATCAGTTATCTAGAAAATTGTTGCCAGATCATATTAGGCTTTATTCTAATTGTGTTGGTTTGTTGTTTTTCTTTGGTTTGGATTTTTTTTCCTTTCTTTGAGTAAGTTTTGTACCATAATCATGCTACAGGGTTCTTTGGAGTGTTTTTAAAATCCTGTATTTTTACCTAGAGAAACTCATGTGTACACCAATCCCTGTCTGATTTTACATGCATACCTGTATGTAAAGCACACAGAAACTGGTTCTCATGCACTGCCTATAGAGGAGATAGGAAGATTTCTTTGACCTTCTGTAGACTTGGAGAAGCTGGCTCAATTCAAGTCCCGATGAGGACGTTGATGGAGTTGGCTGATATGATTATGAGGCCTGCATCAATTATCTGTGAAAAAGTATGAGGAATGAGAGAAGTTCCAGGGAAAAAAAAAGGTCTAATTCTATATTGATCTTTAAAAATACTGAGAACAGGACTTGGGGAACCTGGTCAACCTCACAGCTCTCCCTAGAAAAGTCTTGAACTGGATGTGCCTTCTTGAAGTACACTTCCAGGCATGTAAGAGTCAAAAGCTGGACTAGATGACCTCCCCAGGTCCCTTACAACCAACATTTCTGTAGTTTGATGATTCTATTAGTGCAAGACCTGATACTTTTGGAAAGTGGCTCTTTATGCTATGGGAAATTGCAACTATGAAAAAGTAGTTGAGTTCAGTCACCTGTCTTTGATCATTTTAACTTGTTTCTTATTCACTATATCCTTCTAAATGAGTAGTACATTTGGGAGTGAGAATATAAGACGAGTAGGAATGAACACTCATTTTATCTCAGCAAGCTCATTTTGTTAGGATTTACAGTTGAGTGTGTCATTTGTGAAATCACACAGTGAATTCAATGGGAATGCACGTGCCTAAGAAGGAGTCACATTTTTAAATGCATCTGCTGATTTGAATTCTCTGTAACTTCCTTTCTCTTTGGAGATGGAAACATAAACAGTTTCAAGAAATAAATTCTTAAAGAAAGAAATTTGTTTATATCAGTTTTATTCTAGGATATAATTTCATGGTGTGACTTTCTTAATGTATTGAATACTCTGTAGTTTTGAAAGCTTTTTAGAACATAATTACAAAACTGTGTTTGGACACACTATTAAATTTCAACTGGAATCATGAGTCTGTACAGCATATTTTCTGCATTAAAAGCTGCTTTTCAGTCTGGAAACATGACATTTGCCACATTGACTGGGACAGTTTAGTGCAAACCTTCTCTTTCAGTAGTGATCTTTGAAGGTATTTGTTTCACTGTGTCCTAAAACATAGACAGCATGATGCTCTTGAGTGTTTCGTATTCCTGTAAGGAATGTAAATATTATGTTGATTCCAGCATATATTACTCATGTCTACTAAATCCACCTGTTCTCCATTTCCTGTCCATTTGGGTTTTCTGTTAGCGTAAGAAGTTAGCACTAAAAAATAGCATAATCTGTTCTTAACAAAACCTAAGAATAAGAAGCTACAGTGGCAATGTACAGGAAAGCTCAGGGTCATAAAATGTCTTCACCTTACTAATGTAAAAATTAATTAAAAAAGACTTGAGTAAACTTTTCTTTTCCCATTAATAAACTGAATTATGATTGTCGTGGTTTAAGCCCAGTGCGTAACTTAGTACCACAATGCTCCAGAAAAGGGCTAGTTAAAATAAGGACTGGGAGG
>NW_010185080.1:0-53121 GCF_000695765.1 Mesitornis unicolor | reverse complement strand
CTTGGGGCACTCCACTAGTTACAGGCCTAAAATCTTTTTAAATAAGGATCTTCCTAGAACTTTGTACTTTTGGAATTTTCTAGGAACTAATTTATCCTAGGCACTTACCTGGTATTCTCTGGGTTTGAAAATGTGAACAATACTTTCTAGTTATTTGTCAGCAAACTAAAAGAGCTGTTAGCAATAACACCAAATCCTTTAGAATACATCAGTTTGCTTTTTTGTTTCTCTTTCCTTTTATTCCCTTTTCCTCATAGAAACAAAAGAGCACTTAGGTAAAGCTAGCAATTAAAAAAATTAGGTATTTGAGATCTATGTGATATTAGGAAGGAAAGAAGTGAAGTTTGAAAGCTAACAAGACAGAAGTGAGTGAGACTGTGTATTTGGAAGTAGATAAGTTAGGGGGAAAATGGCAGGTGAGTTGTGAAAAAGTACCAGACTGCAAGGTTTTATGAAGAAAAGTTAAAAATTTGGTGTGTACTTTAAGAAAGTAGAAAAACACTTGCATTTTATCAAATAATATTGCTACTATGAGGAGTCAGCTAGTTACTTTTGTAAGTGAAGAAACATACTGCGCAAATGAATAAATCAGACCTACATATGGGAAAAAAATGAAAACATAGGCATTCATACTGAAAATCTGAGAGATGTTTTCCAGTATTTTCTTTGTTCTTTTTTTCTGGGAAGGCCTATAGGTACTGGTTGTACATTGTTGCCTGTAATTTCAGCAAAATAAGAAAGCAAGCTAAGAAACAGGCAGTACTACTTCTGCTCTTTTCTCAGATCAGTATAAAAGAAGTAGCAATGCTATTTTTATTGCTTTCTGCTGCTTTTTGCAGGCTGTGCATAGTATGTAGTTTCTGAGGAGCTGAAAGTTTCTGACCTTTCTCCCTGTGCTTCAGAAAAACTTGACAGCCTGATAGTTTGGCCTGAGCCAGGTAGCACTCCACCGAACAACAGACCAAATGAATTCCATACTGCTATTATTACAGCTGTTATACTATTACTAGAAAAAAAAAAAGAGTTTAAACAGTAGACTTTGTTGTTGAGTGTATTGAAATAGCAGACAGAGTTCTTGAGGCAAAAGATGCATTTACATGCATATACCATGCATATGTTTTTGTGCTTTTTGTTTCAAATGTTAAATTTTTAAATGAAACTTAGTATATTGCAAATGACCAACAAATAATAGAAATCTACATTGTTCTAGCTGCCTCTAATATGATGATTGAATTTCAGAAGCTTTCAACCCTAGTTACTGAACCAACAAACCAAGACCAAGAGATCCTTCATCAGTTATAGATTTTTCTTATCTCCAGTTTCCCTCACTTGAGCTGACTTGGACCAGTAGACATAACTTCCCCTTGGCTTAAAATCAAACCTCAACTGCCTTCTAAAACACTTTTAAACCTTGAATTTCTTATGCAATTACTTGCATCTCTCTGTATATATCATATATTACAAGTTCATATATCTTATATATTACAAGTTCTGCAAGTTCATATGAATTTGCTACTTGAGGTCAATGGAATATGAATGGAGAAATCACTGCAGCAACTAGCAAAATAAAATCTGAAGTGGTTTTGGTTTTCTATCTTAAAGCCAAAGATAATTTCTGTACTAATAGCATTGAAACTGTGGGTTTCTAAAAATAATTAATTTGGCCCAAATATTCTGTGCTTTTTTCTCTTTTTCTGTGCTTGCGTTCTCCTTGTATACTTCTACTTTCTTCTTGGAATGCTGTTTTATTGTAGCATTCCTAATCACATTTTAAATACT
This sequence comes from Mesitornis unicolor, assembly GCF_000695765.1. Taxonomy (NCBI): domain Eukaryota; kingdom Metazoa; phylum Chordata; class Aves; order Mesitornithiformes; family Mesitornithidae; genus Mesitornis; species Mesitornis unicolor. The sequence goes on along the minus strand of NW_010185080.1, from coordinate 51,342 downwards.
TCCATTTCAGAGTTCCACTCCTATAAGTGGCATTCATTTGCACATTTCTTTCTTCAGTGTCAGTGGTCGATTACAATTTGAGCTTCATTCATCATTTTCTTATTCATTAATTCTAGAAGAATTAAGGGCGTACTGATTTGACCAGTACCTTAAAAGGCATTTTCTTATTGCTTTCATTACTATGCATGTTTCTCCTCTTGTGGATGCACTTCTTCTCATGCAAAAATAACCACATTTGGAGAACTTACTTTAAATGTTTCTTTGGTCTTCATCAGATTCTGTTCTGCAGCATCGTTCTTTAGCTGTCATATTTGGAACTATAGTTTGTAAAAGGGAAATGAGTTAGTATTATTGGAATACAAGAAGATAATTCTGTTCTATGTCGTCTTTTGCCAGCTAGTAAGTGCTGAAGCTTGCAAAGCTGCGCTTGTAAACAAACAAGGCTCACACAAAATAGCATAGAATATAATTTAGATACAAACCCAGAAGATTATAGGCGCATTTGAGAATACTACTCCATACAGACTCTTAGTGTCTACCTCCCCACTCCTTTGTTTTCCTTTGTAATGCCTTTTTGCCATTTGCCTCTGTCAGGGCTTAAGCAGAGTAAGTATCCTGCTGGCAGCTCACTGACAAGACGAAAGAATGATTTGAACAGATACCATGCTCCTACATTCACCTAATCCTAGTATTTTCCCTGGCACTTGTGTTAATTTTTTCCTCTTTGACTATTTTCCTAGTCATTGTTTGATAGTTGTAAGTCCACATGTCCAGAGCAATAGTCTTTTACAGACCTCCTTTTATCAGCTCAACTGTGTCTTGTTTAACTTGACTATTTAAACGGCTTAGAGTCAGCATCATCCAGTTCTGAAGTGGACTGGGCAGTAATCCAGCTCTTTCTGTTAGAGACAGGCATTTTTTTTTTGAGCTAGAAACAAATTACTTCCAAATGCTGGAAATGTAAGAAGACTTTTCAAAAAAGGTTTTCAGGTGTTTATAGAACAAATTAGTATAAAATAGATAAGCACAGTTTAAAATAAATATTTAGTGCTTTTAGGAGTTGTGAAAATACAGCACTAGAAAACTGAAGTCACTGATCTGTAGCATGCATAAAAAATACGGTGAGGGCACACTGGTGTCAAATTCCCCATGCACATTTCTGTTGTGCCTCAACTGGATGGCATGCATAAAAAAGGTAGTATTTTCAGTTTTTTGTTTGTTTGTTTTACATGATACTACATGGCTGGCTGTAGGTTTGATGAGATGACTGCCTTTAGCAATCAGAAATTGAACTGATAACTGTTATTTTACAAGAGGCTTTTGCTCAGTTCCTTAAAATCAGAGTCTAGATTATCAAGATGTCTGGAAAATGAAGAGTTTTCATTGGTCTGAATGTTGTTTTTTGTACCTCATGCAGCATCACATAGGCACTCTCTCATTCACAGAAAGACAAGCTAGTTCTGCATGGCTGTTACCTGTCTCTTTTGATTTTATGATGGCTTGCTTGTCTCTCACACACCTTTCAACTTTCCCAAAAATTTAAAGGGGATTTCCACAGATAAGTGTCCCATGCAAGTGGCTCATCTCAGAACTACTCCATCTTTGCAAGCACATCCCATTCTCCCTTCTCAGCATCCCTCCCACAGCATGAATTTCTTCATCAAATCTCATCAGCTGTCATATTAATTTTAGATACAAGACTGCATGTCTGAATAGACGTTGCACTCCTATGGTTTCTATATCACTCCTTGGTATGAAAAGCCTGCATCAATAAAATCAAATTCTTAACCTCCCAAACAAGTTCAGTGCTTCCAGACTGCCAACTATGAATGAACCTTAAATGATGCTAGTTCCCAGACTGTGCCAGAAATTGTTTGGTGGAGCGCTACCTGGCCGAGGGCAAAGCTCTGCTAGAAACTGTGTCAAGAGTTACACACAGTGGACAGCTGAGTTCCAGTCCTGACGCCATTTAGTTTACTGGTCATATATATGCATATATACATATATATATGTGTATATCTACAAAAGAACACAAGTTTCTCTGTGTTAACAGCACAAAAGAGAGATGTGGCCATTTGAGGATGTCTGCAGAGCTGACATTTCGGAGGTTCTGGTCAGCTCTGAATGTGCTGCTGATGTCCCTGGGTATTCCACTGCAGAGCTGTTACAGGTCTTCCTTAAACATCTGTACACTGCATCCATTTCTGTGGCTAAGGTGGGACTCTCCACATTACATGTCTTTGATTCAAGGCATCGGAGCATGAGAACTTGAATCTATGACTGTTTACCAGCATGACACATGCAAGTGTTCATATAACTTGTTCTGAAAAGCTGAACTGTTTCAGCTAAGTTTTTCCAGAGCAGTGTAGTTCAGGACAGTTATCTGTCCCACAGGACATCAGTTTGATTAGTAAGAGATTGGTGAAGCTCTAAGCAGCTTACCATAGTATCTGAATATGGAAAATGCTGGCCAGTCTTTGTAACTGACATGACTAACATGCCAATTTAAATTAAATTACTAATTTAAATGCACCACAAAAATCTAATCTCTGTATTTTAAAAATAGTCATATAAAACATATTGTAGAATAATACTAGGTTTATGTTCATTAGAACACCTATTTGTTCCTGTGATTAAAATATAATTATGATGATGATTCGAGGATATCTAGTTTTAGTTTCTTTCTAATCTAGAACATATCCATATGCCAAAAGTTGTGTATTTTGTGTTTTCAGTTCATCTCCTTCTTGATTAACTGTGGTATAGTCTTATTTCTTTCACTTTCTCTTCGCTTTGAGCTTACATACTGCACACTAAAAAGGACAGAAATAACATATAGTATTTCAATATAATTTTAAAAACAATTGTGAAAGAAAAATTTCAAAAGTTTTGTGAGGATATAATTATTCTATGTACCCTTAAAACTAGGTTTTTATTCAGGATTTAATTCCTCATTCAATTTTCATGGTATTTTGAAAAGAAATGACATCTGTAAGAGTTGCTTGACTTGTTTTTAGAAATTCTCCCTATAATCATATTGCACTTTAATTAGGCTGTGACTCTGTATACATCAGCTAGAAGAAGATAAATGGCCTTTAGAAATGTGTATTTTTCTACTTGGCGGAAATGACTCCTCCTCTCTTTTTGCCCTGAAGTAGTTTTTCTTAAAGTTTAACAGCAAGTGTAAAATAAGGACAGAATCACTATAGTGCTTCTCTCATGGAAATGATTTATTCTTTTCATTACCTTTCGTTATTTTTGAGTGTCTTTGTTCTAGTTTCTGCCTGAAAAAAAAGAGGATATGGCATGGAATCTGACTTTCAGACCCAAGCAAGGGTTAGAGGAGTTTACCATGGCAGGAACAGTCCTGGAAAATTACAAATCCCAGTGTGTCCAGTAGGGAAGTGCAGTGTTTACAGGAAGATGCTTCCTTCCTTTTTGGGCAGCTCTGCAGACAGCTGTGCTGAGAGGGTGGAACTAAACCTCTGACCATTCTTGCATATTTGTGGCTCCTCAGAACCAATTTTGTAATCATCCAGCAAATAGAGAAGGAGGGAGAGTTACCTCCCATTGCTGAGATACATCAAGTGGCTTTAAACAAACTTTCAGGATGTTTCCCAAGGTAAATTAAATTGCAGAAAATCTGGAGATACTGTGATCAGATAGACTGAAGTTCCTGAACTCTAAATGAGTGTGTTGGGTGGATCTTTGTAGCCATATGAGAACAAGTGACCATTTGCATAAGTGAAATAAGTCAAAGATGACTCTTTAGTTAAGACGGAAACCAAAGCTGATGCAGTACTTAAAGTATGACAATAATCTTTTCTTTCTGTGCTGTGCAGAAGCAACAGTGAACCAGTCTCCTGATTCAATTCATTTGTCATTTATCTTTTTTTTTCTTTACAGTACAAATTGAAACACCCAGGCTTTCAGAAATAAAAACTTTTTGATAATTTTAAAAGATAAATGAATGATAGTTCTATACACTTCATAATTTTTGTCAGCTTGCATATTTTCCTGTTTGTTTAATTTTTTTCTCCTTTGTTGCTTAGTGCAAGTGCTATATGATGACAGACTGTCAGAGGCAAATGATGTGATTTGTTTAACATGTAGTCCTTTCAAATGCATAAAGTAAAAAATTATAGAAAGAAAGATTTTTCTCTGATCTATGTTCATAACAGTAAATTTTTGCTTGTACTGAGCTGCAATAATAGGTAACAATTTTTAATTCGATGTAATCTTTTCCGCTAAAGAATAAACTGAGCAAACAGAGTAAAAGTAGACTTAACAAGACAATATAATGTGCATCTATAGCAAAAGATAAGATGATAAGTTTAATGCCTTTTTAAACAAAAGTGTTCTGGCTTTGCTGTTGGCAGTTATATAGGATGAGAATTTGCAATATCTTTTTCAAAAAAGGAACTTTATTCAGAATAAAGGAAAAAAAATTGCATGACATTACATTTGTGGCTCCTCACCTTAATGCTACCACTTAATTAGTCAGTGTATTTGAAGGGAAGATTCATTTGGAGTTATTGTATTGTGATAAGATATTGTAATATGATTAATATTACAGAATTTATCCAGTTATAATGGAATAATATAAGCTGAGAAACTGTCAGACTTTTAAAAAAAGTTTCCTGCATTATGATGAAAATCAAGGTGAAAACTTTATTTGAAATAAAAATTCACTCTGCCTACTGTGTCCAAAAAGATGCCCTATTTGTTGACATCATCTTTAGTCACATTACTGTAATTATTAACTTTTTTATCCCATCCTTGCAGTCTGTGCAAGATGTTATATTTTAGCACAAAATGGAAACTTCTTCCTTGAAATTATATAGATAAATGACTAAAACATATATTCCAGAGCTTTTAAAGGGAGGTTACTCCTTGGTTCTCAATCTTTGCAGTAGATGCTATATTTTCCAGCAAAACCTTAGTGGTCCCATTTGTTAAATACATTTGTCTGAGTCTTGAATCAAATTAAGCATGTGTATAGCTGTTTGCACGTTCAAGGGCTATTTAGTAAGCATGAATTTTAAGAAAAGAAGCACTGATAGAAATAATATACTATTTTTTGTTACAAAAGATGTAAAAAGCAATAATCAAATTGAAATAAAACAGAAATGTCTAATATTGTATTATACTGTAATGTCTCCTGCAATACTGCCATCACTTTGCTTAACTAATTGGGAGCCTCATCTTTGGTTCTCTAAAGAATGAGGTATGAAAGAATAAATACATTTATTTTTATTGTTAGGGTTTTTTAATGGGTTTTGATGTTGTATTTTTTCCCTTGAAATAATTTTCAGAACACAGATACCAGCAAAGAACAAAAGGAGCAGTATAACTACTGTAAATATTTTGTAAAATGTCCATCTAAAGCCTCTCAACCTCTGGTAATTAGAGGCCATACTGTGGAGATTGACAGGGTAAATTAACAGTTAATGTTTACACAACAAAACATATGCCCAGTACAATATCCTATACTGATGTTACTGAAACCAGAGTCCGGAAATGTACAGTGGAAACAAGACGTGGTATTTTTCTTGTGCCAACACAAACAGCAATTACAGCACAGTGTGAGAGAAGTCATAAGAAATACTACTGCATATCAGTAGTTCAACAAAGTCAGCACTTTTGTGTAATTGCAGGGGAAAAGGGCTGAAAAACATTACAGATCTCAGCAAGAAATGGCCCTTTATACTTTTAAACTGATCCTTGATAAAACAATGCCGGGGTCATGAGAAGGCTACTCTGCCAATTTTGCTTCACTGTGGGATCCATTGACATCTGGCTGAGCTGCGGAAGCTGGAAAACTTCTTTAATATTCTCTTGACAGTAAAATGGACATGTGGAAAACATTCTAATATGTTAATCTTTGGTGCTCCTGAAGAAAAAAGGACATTTGGCTTTATAGTTTGTGATGATACATATTAAGTCTCCAGATCTAGCTGTAAATAAGTTAAAAGCATTTGAATGGAGGATGCAGTTCTTATTTTCCAAACATGGGAGAAGATGGATATGCACCTGTGTAATCCAGATGATGTAATATATGCCAGAAGGTTTTTTTCTAAGGGTAGTTAACCATGTCTCTTGGCAATTTGATTTCTTTATGCTCAGTATGTTTTGTCAATGAATATTAGGGAGCAGAATCTCTGACTTCCTTACATCCTACATAACAAAATAGAATAAAGTGTTGTTTCATTCAGGGGATTATGAAAATAGAAGTAAGAGAGAGAAAAAATAGTAATTATGCCTGAATAAAAAGTGCAGCTTTTTATTTAATAGCATTAACTGTACAAATTAGTTTTGGCCTGTACTTCAAATCTAATATGGAGTGACAGTGAAGGATTGGGATATACATCTGTTTGACTTGAGATAGGGTGTACAGTTCTCCATTTCTGTCATGAGATATATTTCCAGAAGTTATAAGAAAGAGGAATCTATCAGATTAGAAAATAACTGCTATGAGCATATACTATGCGTTTCAAGTATGAAACATATTTTTTGTATATTTATATGAAATGCAAAAGATACCATAGATTATGGAAAAACTAAACTAGAATTCAAAATTCTTCACATCTTTTTTTGTAGTACATTTTTGATTAATCTGAACAACTAAAACAATGCATGAAGAGAACACTTATACACTTGATGAAAGTTAAAGTTATTTCCCACTTCTAAGTAGCAAATTATATCATTATAACACATGTACCCTGTTGGAAATGTGTGACTTCCTTTAGAAAACTTCAGGTATCTTCTTTTGCAAAATAAGTAGCCTCAAGATTTAACAGAGCTGTTGCTCCTCCTCCACCCCTGCCACAGGAAGCTGACAACTTTAACAACAGTTAAAAAGACGAAAGCAGATGTTCTGTGATATAATCAGATCCTTTGGTTTCTGTCTGCTTATTAATAAATTCTGATATTTCATTAATTGTTATTGAGATCTGCAAGAGGAGTCAAGTCTGTGAACTCCAACTACCGGTTAGAACTGCTGCTACTGCGACTACTACTGATACAGGCTTGAAGTCTGTGTCCTTGCTCAAGCAGGCTCCTAGTGAACAGTGATTTCAGTAAAGTAAGAATTAGTCCAATCTACTTTGATAGACTTGAAAGGAGTTTCAAGAGATCTGGGTCTGTATAAAATACCAGACTCTTAGAAGTTGAAGTATGCTGCTAGGGCTTTCAATCTTGTTGCTGTGTAAGGAGATTGGAAGAGCAGGAAAATCTGATTGAAAAATGGAGGGGCAAAGATGAAGATGAGGAGGAGCCAGGTTTCTCAGGGTTGTGCACAGAACTCACCACCGTCCTGGTGTTTCTGAAGTAGCTGAAAATGTTTTTTTTTTCTTACATTTAGATGTTGCCATGTGTTCCTGAAGCACAGCAGCATTTGAGTCTCAAATGAGAAAGAGCCATAGACAAGAGTTTTGCCCAGGTTTACTGCCTGGGTGTTCCACATTATCCAGTACTTAAGGCACTGATTTGGAATGAAAGTGAAGAAAAAACTGAGGCCTCAGGTGGGATGCCACCACTGCTAGACTACTGGATGTATTTGTGTTTGAATGCATGTGGTTTGGGGTTTTTTTTGTTGTTGGTTTTGTGTGGGTTTTTTTAGCTCCACTGCTGAATCTGCTTCATTTCTAAGTCAACTAAATATTTCCGGGATAGTTATTGAGGCGGGGTGGTGGAGAGGGGAAGTTTAAAACTAGCCTAGCTTGATTCTTATTAAATAGGTGAAAAGGGAAGGAAGATGTTACAATAGTTACAACAGTAACCCAAGCAACTTTCTGGAAAGCATAGGTACTAACATCAGAGGAAAAACCTTGGAAGCATAAGATAGGAGTAGAGTGCACTCTAAATGTGGGAGCTCATTATGCAGTTGAAATGGGAAGCATTGGGTGAAGCTGAATTAGTTGTGGAAGAAAATGTTTCTGTACCAGAATGAACAGGCATCAGTCTTAAAACTGAGATCTCACCATTAATCTGCCTTAGCATTCCTTGGAGAAAGCTACACAGAGAGAGACAGAGAAGAGGCTGACCTTAGTATATATTTTCAGACACCTGAAGAACCCGTTAGAATTCCTCATGTCATGTTGGGGCCCCTCCACCCATGTTGGTCCATTGAGCTTCCACGCCAAGGAGCCAGTGGTAGTTTTCAGGCTGTGAAGACCACACATGTTGTATGGGTGATCAGCCCCAGACACGGAGCTAATACTTCTGTAGGATGCCACAGCACATCTGGAGATGAGCTCCAGGGACGTGTGGGAGGTCCCCATTTTTGCTGAGTGGCAGGTGTGATTTCAGAGATAATATGGGAATGAAAGTCAAAACAAAGTGGGTTTTGTGGGTGGGTGATGTTCCTGGCTCTAGGGGAGTCAGGTGCTGCTATGTGAGGGCTCTGGCTGAATTGAAGTCAGATGGGATTTTAAATGCTACCATTTCATTCCTTTGCATACTCTGATGCTGACATACCATAGTACTACTGTAGAATGAAAATAGCCCTGCTTTCCCAGCTTTCTTATAAATGCCATCATTGCTACCAGTTTATTTTATAAAAATAGAGGTTTTCTGCCACCTACCTATTTTGTTTGCTCACATTGGTACATGCTATTGTCCTGTGCCACTTGGTGCATCACGCTGAAAGTGTTCTCTTTCTACAAAGTGAGGGAAATTAGACTTCCAGGAACAGTTTAGGCCACCCAGCTTAAACTGCAAAGTGAATCAACAGAAATTGGTCTTCCAGTAACCAGAAGGGTTGGGAGTTGGCAGAAGCTAACTAGGGTTGAAAACAAGGTTAAGAGAATTTGTAGTTTCTTTGTAAGGTATAGACACCAATAAAAGGGATACCTAAGTTAGATGAGCTAGGTTATATGTTCCCTGAATGTAGGAAAAACGTAGCCTTTTCAGATACTGTGTTGCTCGGGTCACATTTGCCATTTTCACTGATGAATTCACATGTTTCACATCTGCCATGTGCACTTCAAATAGTAGATCAGTGCCTTTCCCTGATTCTCCATAATACCACTCCATCCTTTTTCAGTACTGTAACTCACAGTGAAGTGCGCTCTCTGCAGCCTGCATCTCAAACATGATTTTTACCTGTGGTTCCATCCTTCATCCAACCCATTCTCACTTGATGTCCTGTAATTCAGCCATATGATAATTCAGCCATTATGATAATTCAGCCATTTTATTTTAGTGGGCACACTTCTACTCTGCTGCAGAGTGAGTGAATTTTGTTTCTTCATCAAACCTTCACTGTCAGCCATTCCAAACATGCTTTCCCTAGTCCAAGCAAAATTTTCCTCTTCAGAGCAACCCTCAGTAACTTTACCATCAAGTTAGGTAATCTTTTTGCCTTCCCTGTCCATTCAAAGCCCTCAGTTTATATTTATTCATTTACGCTGGTGCATAGCAGGTGACAAAATCCTGGTTGTCACCTGGTACAGACAACCTTGCACAGTTGCTGCACATCTGGACTAGACTATTCTCTCCCTGCCTACCCCGGAGCTGCCCTTTGCCTTTCCTCCCTGGTTCCCCTTTCCCTCCAGATCTCAAGATTATTATCTTCTCTGCCCTACCTGCTTAACTGGTCTTCTGACTGTGTCCAAACTTAAATCTATAAAATGAATAGCCTGCATTTTTAGGTCAGATCATTTCACAAGACATAACAAGCAGACAAGCTGTTAAACCACAAGAGGTTTACTTAAGAGCAGCAACTTCTGCTGAAGAGCATCTGGGGCAATAACTACTTACTTCAAGTCAGCAGCAGCTGAACTGGGAAATCTGGCAACGCCCTCGGTTACTTGCAGAGGGAAGGAGAGGAGGCTGGAAAGTCACTTGGTGCTCTGACGACCATTGCGTCTTGATGGGTTTCGACTAGACTTTGAAATGTGTCTCCTGCTCCCCCTGCAGCTTTTGTGATCCTTAGCAAGGGAGCAACTCGTGTACAACCCTGAATGAGCAAAACCTAGTGTCTGTTAAATGAGAGCACACATCTTCATAAAAGGAGCAAAATAAGCCTGCATAGGCAATGCTGATAGTGATTTGTGAACATCAGCTTCACAATGTGATTTTTTAAAATTATGTCAGATTTTTATTAGGACTCTTTAAGATTTTCAAAATCTCAAAACGAGTCTCATGTTTAATGGCATTGATTCCCCCTAAACAACCATGAACATGCTCTGAAGAACTGGATCTGCTACACAGATCTCAGCTGCTGAGAGGTTTTCTGTGCAGGTGGTGCACTGTCAGCCAGAGACACAGATTTTCCAACTCACCTTCAGAGAAATTGCTTTACAGTGTTTTGCTGAGGTTAAGGGAAAGAGCAGGTCAGCTGCTGCTCTCTTGACCCTCAGGCGTTTTAGCTACCAGCCTGACCAGTTCCTGACAATGAGGTGGAACTTTCCTAAACTTATAACTAAGTCCAGACCATGTGAACTCTTAAAATCAGTATTCCTCCTGTGCCAAATCTGAGAGTGGAAAGCTACAAGTATATCTCCAAGAAGCTTATGTTAGAATTATTGAATATTAGCATAACAAAGCATTTTTCTTCCCCAAAACTTGTTCTCGGAAGTGGCCAACTCAATTTTTCACTAAAACTTTCCAAAACAATCCAGCCTAAGACAGAGACGAGGCATGGAAAATATAAGATCCAGCAGTTAAGGGCAGACAAAGTAATAAACAACTGAAAGCAAGGCCTTATGATGGAAAGTGTTTGGGAATTTTAACTCTAGTTGTCATTGCCAGCTTTGCTTATAGTAAATGTGTCAGTAGCCGTATGAAAAGATGTGTGCAATACGTTAAAGGAATGCTGTATTAACCTATTTTATGCAGCATGTCTGCCCACAAATTGCTCGCATCTCAGTATGTTTCAAGAGAAAAGGATTTTATTTTTTTTTGTCTGAATGTATTAATTTTCTAACTGAATGAACTGGGAAAGTATGCATTTTAATGTAACAGTGACACCCTGTGGTCAGTAGTGATGGAGTTTACTCTGAAAAGTAGAGTTTTCTTTTGTGATGCATTAATCTTTATCAAGACTGGAGAGAAAAAGAAAACAAGAAGGCAATATAGTTAACTTTCTGAGTTTTCCACAGAGAAGTGTTGTCCCATTTTATTGCCCTATATGTAGAAATGTATGCTTCTAATTGCTCAAATACTAAAATAATATTTCTTTATATGCAGATGTCTTACTTGAAAAAATGGGAGTGGCAAGCCTTGATTTTAGACAACGTGAAACTGTAACTCATAGAAGGGTCTCTGTGGGCACAGCCACTTTACAAAGCATTGCTGGTATAATCATTTCTATTTCTATGGTTATCTATATTTTTATAGGAGAAGTTTTCCCTGTTGGCATACCAAGTATACCAGAGAGACACAATAACAGGACAGTACCACACCACGCCAAGAGTGCCAGCTAGACACTGTCAGGGCTGTAGGGTTAAACATTTGGCAGTATTAGACATATGCTGCCTGGGGTCCTTCATGTGTAGGTCCTCCTTTTACTTATTTCCCCCTTCCTTTTCCCTTCCTTGAACAAATGCTGAACTAATACAATGATACTTTGTCATATCAACATGCACCTATCTTTAAGGCACTGTGGTACTGAGCTTTACAATGCAGTGGCCAGTAAACTTTCTGGGACAAAAAATCTTTTCCTATTTAATATCTACTTTATGAATACCTGGGATCCTTGATATGATGGTTTCAAAATCTCAGTTTAAAAAAATACAAATTTATGAGAGACCTGGTTCCTGTGTGACCTAGTCTAGGTGATCCTGCTCTGGCAGGGGGGTTGGACTAGATGATCTTTCAAGGTCCCTTCCAACTCCTAATATTCTGTGATTCTGGTTTATAGTTTTTGATTTATACTTCATGCCCTGGAGTTACTGATGCTGACCTCACCATTTTTAAGAGAGGGACAAAGTTAATTTTCTGTCAGAGGAAGCCAGGTTTAAAGATCCAGTAAGGAAGGAGACTGTCCCAACAAGAAGTTATGAGGAGGTAGTAAAGCAAACTAAGAAACATGAAGCAGTTATTATTCACTGGCAATAATGATTTCCTGTTAAAACTGTCTATTTGACAAAGGTGATGCATTTAATTCCTTGCTCTCTCATTGGAGATTTAGGAAGTTAACATGGGACAGGAGCAAAATGTTTTCTGCCTTCTCTAGAGAGTAAGCTAGAGCTAGCCAATACTAAAGTTTGGAAGGGGTTCAGAAACCATCATCAAGAATTTAGTGATTATCAAAATTCTACAAGCGTCAGAAAAGACTGGAGAACTTAAGTTGTCATGGAAGCCAAGCCATTGTTCACCCCCACACATGTCCATACGTAAGCAGCACAGTGAGTGCTCGCCTAGGACATATCCTGCGAAATAGCTGCAGTGCAACTTCTCATGAATCTCAGAACAATTTAGTGCCTGTCAGGATGTGACAATGAGACTGTGGACTTTTTAAAGGTCTCATATTGACACTGAATGGTTTGCAAGCTCAGATTGCTGAAAGGCTTGAAACTCATTATCTCTTGTAAAAGCCTGAGAAATCTTGGACATGTGATGAAGGAAGAGGCCTTGTTTTACACATTATGTCAATTTTTAGCTTTTCTTTTGGAGCCTCTTATGCTTTTTATTACTGCAAAAGCAAAACAGCTTCATAGATGCTCAAACTTGTAGAGAAGTTATTTATTTGGTGCTATTTCAGACTCTGCACTTGTACAGTCTGAGCTGTAATATTAACCTCCAAATTAGTTAGGAGTGCCGCTGAAGAATGTTTTCCAACATCTGTTGTTAGCACTGTTAGAATGGAGCTTGGAGTGTGGATGATTTAAGGACTTTTTGAATGGGGCTACAGTGGAGATGAACTGCAGTGATTCTGAAATCGAATCAGAAATCACGTAGTATTTGCCCGTACCACATGCAAGAGCAGACAGATGCAGCTGAGCCTGCTGCTGAAATAATGTGTTACAGTGGGTGTCTTATCAGAAAGCCACAACACCAAGGATGTTACCAACTTAAAGCTTTGACTGGACTTCCCCTTTTTCTGTTTAGCCAGAATAGTTGAAGGTTTAAAAGACAGAGCAATCATCACTGTGGAATGTTTCAAATTTTATGCTTTTGCATGTATGTTAGGCTAAAGGGACCAAGCTCACTCCAGTTTCCAGTGGAGGTGATTTGAATTAACTCAGATGAGGTTGACTGGGAATACTAGGATGTGCTTAGACAAAGATGTCTATTTCGTGTTACCTTTTTGCTGCTGTAGTATCCCATAGCCCTCCATGTATTCACAGATATTTTCAACAAACAATAATAAGCAACATGAACCTGTGTCATGAGACTTACACTACAAATGCAGAATTATGGTGTCATCACAATGGTCTGTACAAGCATATAAAGAGATTAATATGTATACATATCCAATGCTTTTAAAAGGCATGCCCTTTTAATGCTGGTAGTATATTGATTCTTGGTTTTACTTCACAGTGAGAGCCCTGTGAAGCACTGGAGTAGGCTCCTGATAGTAATGTAGGTGACACCCCACATGAGGAGATTCTCCCCAGCTTTGAACTGGCAGACTTTTCTGGCTGTTTTCAGATGCCACTTTAATTGCTACCAATACAATTTAGTTGATATTTTCCCCATTTTTGCACAAGGATAAGCGTTTTATGAGATAACTCTCTGGGATTAGAAAGTATCTGCTTATATGCTACTACAGCTTTTTCTGAGCCTGTGATCTTCCTTGGAAGTTTAACAGCTGTGATATACCTCAACACATTGTTTGCCTATAGCTTTTATACACATCTAAAAGTTGCTGAAAATAAGTACAGCAAGAATGCTTTAGCAGATATGACATAACCTGACAACTGGAGGAAACTACATAAAGGACAGTTTCTTCTACTTTTTCATCCCAGAATCATTCATTTCTGATGGAAATCCTAAAATCAGCCTGAAAGAGCTGGCACCGTAGTGGGATACATGTTTGTATCATGCCAGCACTTCTACATATTAGTCTCCCATTTCTCTTCCCAAGACCTTCACCATACCATAAGTCTTTCCACTAAGAGGCCTTAGGTGTGTTTCTGCAGGGACACTTGCAAGCCTGACAGCTGCCACTGTGGAGCTTGAAGCAACGACTTCCAGAGTAAATGTATGAATCTTAGCGGCTAGTGCAAAAAGAGACAGAGTTTCCAGTTGAAAGCTATCATAAACACATATCCTCTGTGTATTGGACACAGATGTGTTGTATAACACTTTTTCTGACCAGTGGGTTACACAAACAAAGTGTGTGACAATTGACTGAAATGTGAAACATGTACTTTGGTGATTCACTCCATATTTCACAGGTTAGTGTACTTTAAAGTACAATATCCCTTCTTAGAGAGTCACATTGTGTAAGCAATATTAAACAGTACTGTCTTGCCTATCGCAGTTATGCCCCTTGGCTCCTTTGAGGTCTTTATTACAGCCTTTAGGCAGCTACCTAGCTCAAGATAATGTTCTCCATCTGAGAGTAGGATCTGGGACTAAACATCATTGGATTGCTCTTTATTATTGCCCTTCAGAAATACTGGAACTTCAGAGAACCTGTAAAGCCCATGATAAAGCTGTGGAAAGCACTCTAAAAACTAGAAGCAAATACAGCAAAATATTAGGGAAATTTATTTCAAAACTAAAAAACCCCAAACATTAACGGGTATATCTGGAAAGAGGACTTAGCAACTGCAATATGCAGGACATAATCTTTTGCCTACCTTTCCAGCTGGTTGTATGCATGTCTGTGAAGAAGCTCAGGCTCCCAGGCTAGCCTATAGGAACAGATACATCCTTCAGAAGGAGAGCAACAGAAATCAGCTCAGGCCTGTGCAGTCAGGCCTCTAAGCTGATCCTACAGACTTGCAAATGTGAGTAACATGCATGGTTTAACAGAATCACAGAATAGAATCACAGAATATTAGGAGTTGGAAGGGACCTCTGATAGAGAGAACTGTAACACTTATAAAGAAAATTATAGCTTGGGGCTAACACAGCTTGGGGGAATAACACTTAAGAGTTAACAGGATAGCAACTATTTAGCTGAAGCAATATATCTTAGGTCACTGTGTAAAGGGAGGTAGGCTACAGACAGCTCCTGATAAGGCCAAGGATGTCCTGCCTGAAGTGTCTTACAGCTTCTGATAACAACAAGAACATTCCAGCAAATTGGTAAAAACCAGCTTTGTGGTTTGGAGAAACGCCAAAGGTCCAGGGAGCGTGTGCAAGGAACAAAGGTGAAGAGCTTAGTAGGGAAAAGGACTCCCCGAGACCCCGGCCCACGACCACCAGGAGGCACTGCACAGCGCAACCGGACTTCTCGGAAAAAGACCGCCTTTTTGGGGAAAGGCTATGAATATGCATAGGCGTTTTTGCATAGTAATGAATATGCAACACTTTACTGTATAAAAACTAGACAAGCTGCCACAGAAGGCGCACGTGAATTCGGAGGAAAAGATTCCCCTGTGTGCCAGTGTGCTTAATAAACATACCTACTTTACAACCTTACAGGTTGTGGAGTCTTCTTTCCGTGGGTCACCTCAAAAGAATATCTAGTCCAACCCCCCTGCCAGAGCAGGATCACCCAGACGAGGTCACACAGGAACACGTCCAGGCGGGTTTTGAATGTCTCCAGAGAAGAAGACTCAGCAACCACTCTGGGCAGCCTGGTCCAGTGCTTTGTCACCCTCACAGTGCAAAAGTTTTTCCTTATCTTCAGGTTGAACCTCCTATGCTCCAGCTTGCACCCATTTCCCCTTGTCCTGTCATTTGCTATCCCTGAGAAGAGTCTGGCTCCTTCCTCCTGACACTCACCCTTTACAAATGTTTAAACATTAATGAGGTCACCTTTCAGTCTCCTTTTCTCGAAGCTAAAGAGTCCCAGTTCCCTCAGCTGCTCCTCATAAGGGAGATGCTCCACTCCCTCAATCATCTTTGTGGCTCTGCACTGGACTCTTTCAAGCAATTCCCTGTCCTTCTTGAACTGAGGGGCCCGAACTGAACACAATATTCCAGATGTGGTCTCACCAGGGCAGAGTAGAGGGGAAGGAGAACCTTTCTCGACCTACTAACCACTGAATCTCTCTGGACCCAAAGTCAAAGTTGAAGTATTGAAAACTTATCTCTGCACAGGAACTCCTGTCCTAAATCTGAACACGGTGATTGCACCGTGATTGTGTCTGCCTGACAACTTCTAAACTTGCAGGATATGTCTGCCTAAATTAGCCCTAGGAGGAGGAGAACCCTCTAGTGTGCTTAAGGTAGAGAGAAGCTCTCTTTGAAAACCTGATAACCTCTCTGCCTAATATCATTGCCAGCCTCTGATTATCTCTAGAGCCTGAATGCCTCCAAAGGCATCTAATCTTCTTCAAGGGGATGTCTGAAGAGCTTTCTCTAACAAAGGAGACCCAGTGTCCTGGATCACATATCGAACATGTTAAAACAGCAATTATTATTCCAAATTTCAACTTTATTTTAAAATCTAATCATAGAAAGAAGAGGGTGCCAGAGCTCACTAAACAAGTCTGTGGAAATAACAGGTGCGGTTCCTTTCCCTCCCTGACCAAACTTCCAGGGAAGGCTTTATCCCATAAGAAATGTTAGGCAGAGTTGGTAACTCATTTACTATTCTTTATTATGAATGTGCTGAGAGAATCAGGAGAGAGAAGGAGCTTGGAATGAGTAGGAAGAAAATAAAAATGAGAGGATCATGGATTTATGACAGCTGGCTATTTATTCAAGTCGTAATTTAAATTTAACACTGTGCGTCAAGTACTCCCTTAAAAATTATTCAAAGATCTGAACCTATATCTATGGAGAACTTCCATGATATCCAAGCTACTCAGTTATTTCAAGCATCTGAAAATCTAGGCTTTTGAATGCTGCTCCAGGACTGTGCTAGGGTGTGAAATTTGCTGGTTTAGTGGTTGTGTTTTCTTCTACACTGGTGCATATGAAAAACAGTGTGTCAGACCTACCAGGATAAAGCTCTTGAGGCTTTAATTTCCAGTTGATTTAAACTCATGAACTCTTTAACAGATCTACCAAATTTAATTCTTCCTTAAATTGTGGTGTTCCATTTAGGTGAAACTACCCTGTAGTCTTCCTCTAAAACAAGAGCAAAATTATTTACATGGTGGTGTCATGATCTCTAATATAGAGGAAAGAAAAGAAAATAAGCAAGACATAAAATACTAGAGGAGAAGTTTTGTGTGGAAGAATAGCCTTTAATATAAAACACATTTTAGAGGATAGGTGTCCCAAAATCTTTTGGATGACACATAAATCAGGTGCTAATATAAACACTTCCAACTTGCAAAGATTTATACATATGCTTACACATTTGAATAAATTCATTGATTGTGTTTGGTTACATGTAAGCCTTTGCAGGAATAGATGCAGGCTATATAAAAGCCACATGTAGAGACATAAAGAGAGAAAAGGCATAAAACTCTTTGGCTCTTAAACAGCAATCATCTTATCTGCCAAAATCACATGTAATGAACCATTAGTTCTGTGTTTCACATCCTGTGTTTGAAGTCTTACCTTATAAAGATGTCAGGACTAATGGTGGTGTAAGGAATTTCCTCTGAGAGTCTATGTGTGGAGAAATGTGTATTTTATCCATGGTAACTAATATGTATAGCCTGCTATTTATGAATAATTGTAAATAATACTCCGCGCTAATGTTGCATTTTTGGGTTGTATTCCAGATGGGAGTTGCTGTAGTGGATTCATCTGTTGCAGGACTGGGTGGTTGTCCCTATGCAAAAGGTGCTACAGGAAATGTAGCCACAGAGGATGTGATATACATGCTTAATGGTCTGGGGATCAATACAGTAAGATATTTTTACTTTCTACTTCAGACTTTAAGGAAAACAAAAATATTTTTCTAGAAAACGTGAGATATACCTGACAATTACTTGTACTGTACAACAAAATATCAGAAGCAAATAGTAGTTTTTGCAAACTCAGTGCTCTAATCTGGCTTGACACATAACATAAGTGATGTAGTCTTTACTAGCAATTTAGAGCAGAAGTGGTTTGCATATTTGACAGGAATTTGAATAACCCCCTCTTCCTACCTGGAGCTATGAGGTGATCAGTAGCAACTGCTTTGAGTCATTGCTCTGCCCTAGTAGCCACAAAAAAAATCACTGCTGTAAACATGGCCCAGAAGGCTGCTCAGCTCTTCAGTGGAAGGACTGAGCAGACCTCAGCTTTTTTCACAGAGTTTTGGATTTGGTTCATAGTGCTTATTAATTTGTTGTAAATTTTGCTGGTTTCAAAGCAGAAAAAAATATGTGGTGTTTGGAGCCCAAGCACAGGTCAGTGTTATTTCTCAGATATCCACTTAATATATTTCAGAACTATACGAAATCGGTTACTGGCTAGCAGGCTTCACAGTCATTTTTATTTCCAGTCGTGTTCTTAGAGGCGAGGGCAAAGCAACTTACCTGCACTGAGCTGCACTTTGATGAACCTTACCAATGAGCATCCACACTTCAAGAGCACACAGTCAGTATCCCTGGCTTGCTTGGCATCTTAATTATTCTGCATTCCTGGGAACCAAGTAATGCTGCCTTCTCCAAAGAATGTGGTCTTTGTTCTTCCTGTTGGTCATCATTGTTCTGGATATGTGACATAATGAGTTTGTACTAACTCAAGCAATACAAGGACTTTACCTTTAACTTAGACATTTACTTTGAGAGTCAAGCTCAAAGTCAAGCTCATATAAAGACCTACTAAGACTGCAATGTGAATGGTTTGCATTTAAACCACTGCAGGAAGAAATTGAAAAGCCTGATGTCTGAAATGCAAAGATCTGAATTATTGGAGAGCTTATTACTTGTCTGTCGGTTGCAGTTCAGTGTGGCACACATACTGATGGAGTTCCTTGACATAAAAGAATCGTGAAACTTGTTTCCAAATTGCACATCCCCTGAGCACCGTCACATTGTATTCAGTACCTTACAGAATTCACTGTAATGTTTTTCTGCTTTCATGTGCTTCTTAGGGTACTATGGGTAGATGTCAGACACCTGTTTAGAAAAGGTTTAATCACAATGTTCATTGTACAAGTGGACTCTGTTTTGAACTGTTCATAGGTGCTTTGGGGTAGTTTTTGAAATGAAGAGGAAAAATCATGTATTTCACTTGGCATTGCTGTGCACCTTTCAGACTTCGGATTTCAGTATACTCCTTTCTTGGGGAAAATACCCATTGGCTTTTCTGTTTCATAGCAAAAGGAATCAATTAAATAAAAATGTCCTGACTAAATGAAATATAAGATTTACTAATCTGTGAGTGATCTGTTGTCTAAGCAGAAATCTAGCTTGTCCTAAAGTCTGATACCAA
Source organism: Mesitornis unicolor (assembly GCF_000695765.1). NCBI lineage: Eukaryota > Metazoa > Chordata > Aves > Mesitornithiformes > Mesitornithidae > Mesitornis > Mesitornis unicolor. The sequence continues at coordinate 31,950 of NW_010185080.1, read as the reverse complement.
ATCTCATGAAGATAAAAATCTCACCATCAGACATTTAGTTTTCCCTTTAAAAAAAAAGAAAAAAGAAAAAAAAATTATGCAGTAGCAAAACAGAAGGCTTTGCTCCTTGACCCTTTGCTGGCCCATTAAGAAAAGAGTGGTTTACTGGATGAGAGACATGGAGCCTTGAAATTTTTACTTTAATATATGACCTTTGGTCTTTGCAGTGTTGGTTGGTTTTTGTACCATGGCCAATTCTGTAAAACCATTATCACAAAAATTACTAATATGTTCCTTTTTGTGTAATGGCACAAAATGAAATTCCAATTACTAATTCTGTCCACTTGCAAGGAACACTTTCACACGTTCCTCTCAGCTATGTGCTAAAGCTTTCCTTTTGTTGACTGAAGTCACTTAAAGTGTCAAGCAAAGGATGGACAGTACTTAAGTGTACATTATTGAGCTCAGATTGACTAGATACATCAAAGTAGTAATTAATGTTTGTTCTATACTGTTCTTCAGAACAGGTAACCAAGAAATGATGCATGAAATGGATCTCTAGCAGGCTAAATGTGAAATAATTTTCTAGCAGAGCCCATCTACAAAGCGATTCATTGGTTGTACCATGGTAATGGATAGATAATTATGTCATATCTCATTAATGCTTATGAAACTTTGTAGGGAGACAGGTACTTTCTATAAGAACAGTTTCTATATGGTTCCTATGTAATTACAGTAATAGTACTTGTGCTTATGATGCCTTCAAAGCGCTTGGCAAATAACAAACCTTTCTGAGAAGCAACAAAGTACTGTTAGCCTCACATTACTGACACTGAAACTGAACTTCAGAGAGATAATAGGTTTGGTATTTATGAATGCTGAATGAGAACTAATTAGCTGAAGGCAGTGGGAGTTGAAGGACTTTGCCTTCTGACAGAAGTGTTTCTGACAAGGCAGTTGTCCAGGTTCATAGATACTATTGGAGGTACTTGTCTTTGTGTTTCATGGTTTCATTCCTTGGTGTCAAGGAATAATTCTGGATATATAGAGTGGTTACCAAGTACCCTTAGGCACATTTCTGAGTATCTATCTGAAGACATATTATTTTGACTCAATGACTTTACAAACACCTGTCGCTACTCTTTTTCCATCCCCATCTGTGAGTCATGCTTGTGAATGCTGGGTTTTGTTCTCTTATGGTAATCCCCTTTGGTTCACAGAACTTATCTAAGAGAAACAATTCAAAAGGCAGAGATGCTTGTATTCCATTTAATGAATGTGAACTGTGAACAAGTGTTTCTTATCAACACATACCATATTATGCAGTGCTACATTGCTCAAAATGTGAATTCTGCATAGTCTGCGGTTTTTATCTTGCCATCTTCCATAATCTAGCTACCAAGTATGTCTATGGTGGTACATTTCTCATTTCTTCATAGTAAAAAAGCACAAATGCTTTAAGATTTTTTTAGATTATGTTATGTGCAATAGCACTCTACAAACTAAACCTAAATAATGGCTGATAAAGGATAAACAGAATAAGCTGAAATCACCCTTGTTATAACTGAATTAAAATGAGACAGTTATAAAAGGATGTCTTTGAACAATATGTTTTAGATGGTGCTAAGTACTAGAGGTGATTGGAAACTTTGAAACTTTTTTTTCAAATTAAAAATGTTTTTGATGACATTTCCTTGAAGTAATTTCTATTGTCATTAACATTTTTAGCCAATTCCAAGAATGGAAAAAGCAAAGTTTACCATTGAATATGGAAATAAGTGCTAGATCCAATTAAAGGATTAAGCATCTAAATCAGATCTTAGTCTGAACTTCAGTGCATAAATCCATAAGTGTTATGAAAGTGTATTTCTGATGGAATACATCTTGCACTCCTTAGTGTTGAGTGACATACTTCTCCCAGTTATATGTGGCAGCTCAGTGTATTGATAGTTCAAAGTCCCCTTTTGCATCCCTTCTACAGGAACTTTACTGGCTTCTAAATTCTAGTCTTTGAAGCAAGAATCACTTACATGATCTAACTCTATAACTTTTACTATACATGAGTAATCCAGGAGACTATTTTTTACCCCTTTAATTAGTATTGTGATTCCATTTTAGCAACTAAGCAGTACTGATATGTATCTTATGTTAGTTAAAAACAATTGGCTGCTCAAGAAACATTGTTTTAACATGGGCAGATCAAGCAGCTGCATTCTTTTTGTATGGTTGTACTAGCAACGTAAATTGTGATTTTGCATTGAAAGGAACTTCTTCAAGGAGATTATATTTATTCAAGAGAATGCAGGATCCTGCTTCTTACTGAACTCTGTTGCCAATACAAGTGTGTTTTGTCCATTTTCCTGAGCTGCAAATGGGATACTTTTAAGAATTAAGTTTCTTCGTGTTGGATGACAAAGTATGGCACATATGTAGACACTGTATTTTTTCCCTAAATTCTTCTAGTTGTTATTCCAGTTCTTTATTCCAGATTCTTTTGAGTTTGCAAGGTATTACTAGAGTATCTGGTGCACTGCTGTTAGAATAAGAAATCACCTTCAAAGTGGTAGAGCCTTCCAAACAAATGGAAGCTGTGACTATTGTGTACATCACTGTAATTCTACTGATCTCCATTATTGATCTATGACATAAGTCAGGCTCTTTGCAAAAATTAGATCCAGGAGCAAAAAACTGAGGCATTTAAGCTTTTTAAACATATGCATGTATTTATTATTATTAATGTATTTCACCTCTTTTTTAGGGAGTAAATCTTTATGCGGTGATGGAAGCTGGAAACTTCATCTGTACAGCTTTGAACAAGAAAACAAACTCAAAGGTTGCACAAGCTTCCTTCAGTACTGGAACTATCAATTAAATGTTGGGTTTATACAGAAAATTGTATAAACACAGGACGTTTTACCACATTTTAAATTAAATTTTAGTTCTTTTCAGGAAAACTGAATAAAAGCAGTGAATACATACTTAATTTTTAATCAAGATTCCTTTAAGAACAATACAAATATTTGCAGTAGTTTATGAGATCCCACACTGTGTGTTGCCATTCTATTATGTGTTTTATTTATCTGAATCTTTACTTTTCATTTGTCAAGTCAGTTGCATTATGAACATGAAGCCAAATCTGAATTAACCATAAGAATTTTTTATCAACAGCACTTTTTTATTTTTGTTTTGTTCAACATCTGTTGGATGACTTTATCTTGTTCTAAGACGTTGTGGTGAATGGCAGCCTGCCATATCCTCCAAGCCTAATGCAAATTTCCTTATTTGTTACATATGTTAAATTTGTTGTAGTTGCTTTTTTTCATCAACTGTATTAAAACTTAATTATATGAAGCAATTAGAAAATGGCAAGGTTTTCAACCATCATTCAGGGTTGTAGTACTGTAGAAGGAGCTAAATTTTTGTCCAAGGTCTCATAACAATTTGATTTTTTATTATATAGTTTATGAACTGACATCCTCACTTATAAGTCATGAATTTTTGAGGATAATAATATTCTGATGCACTAGCTTATGTGAAGAGAACCATTTGCAGTTTTTCTTTGTGCTCTACTGATATTGATACTATACTTTTCAATGCCTTAGTTCAACAAGATGCCAGTGAACCGTATTGCTGCTTCTAGATCAATAATGGATAAATTCAAAGATGAGCCTTATCCTATCTATAAACTGTTCAAATGTGCCATGAAAATGTTGTCTTTTGTTCTGTCCGAAACATCAGTAGTTTTGTTAGTTGTTTGTGTAGGATCCTTCTGTAATTCTCTGTGTACTTAACCTTCATGTTTTCTGAAAATAGCCTGTTACCATGGAAGTTCAAACCCCTGGACTGTGATCTTTTTCAATATTCTCTGTTTTCCTCCAAAATATGAAAAGTTGAGAAAAGGTAAGATGAAAAAAAGTGAAAGATAACATGTAATGAAGGAAAAGGCTGAATCATTCTTGTCTGGAACTCAAATCTGCTGAGTTACAGCTGAGTCTCTGCTTGCCTTTGAAATTCCAGAGTGAACATTTTCTGATATCTTTTAGCCACTACTGTAGTTTATAATTGGCACAGCTTAAGAAAGTCAAACTTTGCATGTCAGATAACTTGAAGCTAGAAACTTGATATAAAGCCTCTGTCCTTTTTATGCTGTAGTGATAGTCAAAACGAATATACATTGTTTTACTCTTTTCATGGTGAGAGTCAAGGAATAAGCAAAGAAATGTGTTTAGGTGATACAGAACATATCTTGCCTATCAGTTCAAAATACTAAATTGCACCTCTTCCTGCAGGATCTAATGAGAAGACTTTCAAGTGCTCTTAAAGACATGAACACCCTGATTTGCTCTGGATGGATAGTTAGATCACCACAGAAAATTCTCTGTCCTCATTTTCACATTTCAGCTGGGGCTTTGGTATTTAGCAGCCACTATGACTTATGTATCAAAACACGAACTTTAATAAAACCAGTCCTTGAACCATTCACAGATTTTGAAATTCTGTAATGGGTTAGATCCAATGAAGCACTGAGGAATCTTCAGCAGTACATAGGTTGCCCTTAGTCTAATAATTAGTAGTTAAGCTTAAATGAGGTGCCAGAATTGACAACCTAAAGACTCCCTAATTCAGATGCCATTTGCCCTGAAGGTGTTTAACTATGCTATAATACTTTCCTGTTTAACAATAAAATTTGTCTTTAGTTTGCACAGAATTAGCTCATTTAGCACTAAAGTGTGCAGTTGTCATGTTTGGCCTAATGAATATTCTTCCATCCAAGATCCTGTGAGTGTGTTTAACTGACAGAAGCAAGATTGAACTTCTCACAGAAAGAAAAAAAAGTAGTTGTGATGCAAACCACCTTTTAAATATTAGCCTGAATGTTGGGCTAAACAACTGATCTGAAATTAGCTTGCTACTCAGCCTGAGGAGATTCTAATGTACAATTTTTTTGGTACCCTAACCACCAGGCTATATACAGAACTGAAAAAGAACACACTTTCCAGTAAATCTGGATGAAGTTGTGCCACTGGGTATGATGGAATTCAAAATTCCTAAGACCAGAAAGATCACAAGAAGAAAATATGTCTGCAACAGAAAAGTGTTTTTTTTCTTCAAAGATGGTGGCGAGTGCTCCAACTATCAGTCAAGTTAGGAACTGCACTGATACTGTCCACTGTTTTGGTAAGTATACTAACAACGACATCTTAAATATAAGTGAGTGAGTGGTTTCACTACTACCGCAACTTTTGCATTAAATAAAATATCTACATGGAACACAGAGTATGGAATAAAAGAGCTAGCTCTGCTCAGTTCTTTGGGAGTTCTAGATGTCTGTGCTACTAACTACCATGAAGGATTGCTTACTTTGGCGCTAGGAGACCCTTGCACTCTGGAGGAGTTTCCAGATATGTCCCTGTGCGTAGTGCATCCTTGGCTTCTCAGCATCTGGGCTGTCCAGTTAGCAATTCCGAGTCTCTTAATAGTCCCTATGCACTGAAACAGGGTACCTATTAAATCACAGGGATAAACAACCTGAAATGCCTCTTTTCTTTGTTGGGTCTGTTTTAGAAACTACTTGGGAGGTTACGGAGACCATTAAATGCAGCTCTGTTATTCTATAATGATGTGAGCATTACAAAAGATGAGCAGTCACATCTGGAGCCTGTGCTTTACCCGCACGTTCAGCTTCAACCACATAGTGAGTTACAGTAATCCAGGGTGGAGGTCACAGACAAATGGATTGTTTGTCAGGATTGTTACAGGGAGGAAGAATATACACCAGATTTTAAAAAAAAACCAAACCCAATATTTATGTGCCAGAAGTTCCACCTGGGATGAATTTTGGCCTGTGGGTCCAGGAGAGCAATCTCCACAAAATCCTTCTTTACTTGTAGTGTGACTAAGAATTCCGAGACATCTCATGTTCTCGCTACTAAAATTTGTTAGACATGTCAAGTGCTGCTGCTCTGATTTCCTGGGCTGACATTGTTTTGACTGTGCAGAGCATTTTAATGTCTAATCTTTGGCTTCACAAAATAGGTATACATTGCCTTCAAGATCAAGGTCTAATCCAGTAGCTATGCCATGAACATGCATCACTCACATAGGCAGTTTTGAGTTCAGTACATATTAAAGCAGTTGAGACTACATCACTTCGAAAACATGGCAAGAACTGTAAGCGATGTGATGGTGCTACTGCTCTCCAGTGCTTCTGACTTTTTAAATCTTTGTGCTTATATTCAGAGTGACACCAGTGCTGGTAGTGCCTGCTCTTTTAGTCCCTATCAGTGTCCCCCACTGAGTATTACATTGCTGTCACTTCACTCTGAACTAACTGTCTGGCTGTGCAAAGCTTGCATCCAGGTGTTTGTCTGCCATGAACAGGTGTTCTTATTACTATGTCATTATTTAAATAAACAAATAAATAAATATTTGTTGAAAAGTATCCAAAAAAACCAGCAGAGTGCTGAATATCCCTGTTGGAATGTGGGGACATGCTGTTTCCCTCTCTGTTTTGCTTATGGTCCTCTGAATGCTGAAAAGGGGATAGTGTAAATTCCGAGAGCACGTGAGAGTGAAGTAGTTATTGACTGCCCTCTCCCAGTCTTATCAAAGACAAATTAGATATACCAAGATATTTACTTCTGTGCTGTGCAGACTTTCTTATGTAGCTCACTGTATCAAAGTTCCTGCAAAGATCTCATAGAGCAACATGGAGATCATCTTACTTGTGCCAGGGCCATGGAGGCAGGCTTTGGTCTGTGCCCTGGTCTGAAGCTGAAGGTTCAGCAGCTGACCAATGTCATCACTACTTTCACAGTAGTTTTTCCCATGTTGTTTGCAATAGCTAGAAAGTCAAATACTGGTTTCTTTGGCTGGTCAAGATACTATGGTGTTCTGAAGGCATGGCTGGTGTGCTTTTTTTGGAGGAGAAGCTGATCAGGTCCATTAGTGATGGGCATAATTGTTGTTCAGTGCCTTTCATAAGACGGTAATGACATGGATACTGCACATGGATAGTCATAACGTCCTCCAGCAGAAGCTTGCTTTGTAGTTTAAGCTTTTATGTATTCAGGCAACTTGGCTCTGGAAAAGCACTTTTATACATTTTCATGTATAACCAGAGTTTATGGAAATAAAAAGTGAATATTCTGGTCTTATGAATAAGTCCAGAGAGACTTTGGCTAATTTTCCTTTCTTAATAGCGTCATTTGAGTTCATATAACTTTCATTATTGTAATAAGGAGTCGCAAAATGAAGACTGCAAGTCTATGAGGTAAAATTCCTATGTTTGGGATCAGTGCTGTTGCAATGAAATACTACTTCTCCAAAGAGTTATTGTGAATGTATAAGATCTGCCTATTTTTTCACAGAGTGATTTTTAAGCGGTAGAAACTTTGTTTAGTTACTGTGATACCTGAAAATGAGTATTCTCTACCGCTGAGTTTTTGTATGATTTCTAAGACTGCCTTAAGTATACTTTATTGATTGTGAAATGTCTAGAGAACTGACTAAACAGAAGAATCAGCCTGGAGAAGTGAATGAAGGACACTTGCTTTCCAGTTCTTGATGTGCTGATCAATGCTTTACTTCTGTTATTTTTCTCTACAGTCTTGCTCTAACGCAGCGTTGATCTTCATTGCTGCAATAACACAGCAGGCAGAAGGACTACAGCCAAAGTCAACTTAGTCCTTTGAAACCAATGTCAAAGAGATGATATGTTTGTAAAGGAATTGTCATGTACCCTCTTGGTTAAATGCATTTGTGATTTTGCAATATGTGGTGTTAAAGCTGAAATAAAATCTATCTCAGTGTTTGTTGAAACTGATATGCTCATGTATTATGCCAGATTCAGCAGCTCTGACTAACCAGCTCACACAGATGGCATTAGTAAATACAAGCTGTCCCTCTGATATGTACACCTGTGTTGACTTTGTTACCTCGTAATCCATTTGGAGTGCATTTTCTTAGGATTACCTTTTTATCAGTTTTCCTGTGTGCTTTTATAGCTGACAAATCACTTCTAAGTTACTAGGGAAACATTTCTTCCCTCCATTAACTACATATTAAAAGCTACAGTCAGGAATGGAGGTAGGAGTCAAAAAATTCAATGAGGCATTACCTAACTTCAGATGTTCCACTGCAGAATAGAAAGACACTTCATGGGAGACTGAGCAACTTCAGCATGTGGTCTCAAACATCAACATGTTAATCAGGGAACTTGGAAAAGTCAACAGTAAAATTCCATACCCCATGCTACCATTGAAGTGCCTCAGTGTGAGTTGCAGATAGTTGTCTAAGCCAGCTTGGATCCAATGGTTAACTTTTTCTCTGGTGGAAAGATACCTACAGTATTTTTTTAGAAGAACTGAATGGTATTCACTCTTTTAAGGCCCCATTTTGGGAATGATGTTGGTGCCGCTTCCATCTATTTTCTGTGTTACCAGATTGATCTGACAGCTAGCTCAGAGTACCCAGGTGTGATCCCCACAGCAGCCTGAAAAGGCTGAGTCCCCGCCTGTCTCTCCTAGCAGCCCATTCTGTCACTTCACAATCATATGAGACGGCTGAGGAAAATCTTCCTTTTCAAGAATTCAAGATTCACTGTGTAATTGTCTCAAAAAACCTCTTTACACACTTAATTTGAAATAATCTTTAGATAAACTGCATAAACAATCTTGAAAGAAAAAAACGAACCTAGTATTTCCCTTTTCGAATGAGAGTGCTCTAAGACTAAAATTTATGCTTTCTCCCTTTAGCCCAATTAGTCTTCATTTCTTCAGTCTGTGATGTTCTAGCTCCAATGGAAGGGGGATGAACACCACGTCCGTGCCCAAAATGACCTATGTCCTGGGAATCCCAAGGTATCAGTGAGACCTAATTTTTCCCAGGTGGGAATTAGGTGTAGATGCCTCACTTCAGGAGAAAAGATTTTAGCGATGTTACAAAGATACTACTTTTTGGATTACAAAACTGTTCCTGAAGCAGTTTGAGTCTAATCATGGTCACCTCAATACAGATAATCCCAGCAGAAATGTCTTTATTGAATAATTAATGCTTAGATTCAATTAACAAAATACAGTGTCACTAGGAAATATACATCAAAATAATACATTTTACATGTATAATGGAGGAAATGTTTTTTTCTATGAAGCATTAAAGTCAGTCCTATGGAAGGGAGCCTGTGAAACTACAGAAGCAACACAATATCCACAGATACCTTGCTGTCTTTCAGAGTAACTCACACACTTACCCTCTACTTCAAATACATTTTACATATTTGTGTGAGTTTCCATGTGTCTAAGCACATATATGAGGACAGTTCCTAGCATCTAAATATCAGATAATAAGAAAACAAAAGGATTATAAACAGTTACAAGAGATGTTTCTCTTCAGGAGATGATTTATAGTTGAATCAGAATATAAATGTATTTCTTCAAAGTTTGTGACACAGAGGGTTCAGCATTGCATCACTGTTTTTTGAAGTCAGACTGAAAAACAACACAGGATTCACTTCATATTTCCTATGTAAAGAGATGTTTTTATCCAACACTGATGAGAACATATTCTCAGCAGTAATTTCAGTTTGAACTTTTTCCTCTTTGTGGTATTAAGATGAAGAATATTAATGTACTGCTTTCAAAATATGTCCATAATAGGAGGTAAACTAAATGCTGCAAATTGCTGGACTGATGAAGGCAATTGTTTTGATCAACAAACTAATCAACTTTCCACTTTTCTGTTGTATTTTTGTCCAAAGTCTGATTTATTCATGAGATTATAGTATCTGATTGCAAAACAAGAGTGATTTTTTTGTATTATGCAGATTCTAAAGAAAGAGGAAACACATGTTGTAATAATTGTTTAAAAGCAATAACTCTCCCCAATATAATTGCACACCTAAGATTTTGCTTGCACACTGAATCATTTCACAAGCTTCAAAGCCAGAAGCAAAAGTCATGGTAAAGAGCAGAGATTCCTGCTCTTCTGATCACCCCATTTATCTCTGGCCCTAGATCTTAATCAGTCATGATCAAAACTGGAACTTAATTCAGTGGAACTAGTATTTCATTCCTGATGCTATTTGTTGTGTGCATTAGGTTTAGTGGGAATTCAGACAAAAATCAAATGAATCAAATTCAAAATAAAATTAATTCATCAGATGCTATCATGGCAATACAGTACACATGCTACTTATGGTAACAAATATATAAGAAATGCTAGTCTGTTATTCTGTGCTGACCAGAACCAGTTCATTACAAATATATAACAAAGACAACTAATTGTAGTAAAAAGAAGCTTAAATCTAACAAAACAGCTCAGCTACAGGGAGAAATCCAGATCTCATAGCCAGAAAGTGGGATCCAGGGTGGTGTGCTAGGGACCATGACTCCCAGTACAGAGCACAGGGAGAATTAGGCACTTCAGGTATTGCCTAGAGACAATGAACAGGAAACACAGATAATGAGATGGGTTGTAACTTCTCTCTTGAGAAGTAGACACTTCACTTCAGCCCCAGGCAAATGGTTCTTTCCACAGGGCATTCACACTGCAAAATGCTTTCTAAAATTACTGCATTCAAATTGGCAAGACTCACTCCTTTTTTTTTAGACAGAAGGAGAAGAAAGAAAAAAAAGTTTCAACAATGATATGCTGAGGTCGAAGCATCAGCCCAGGTAGTCAGAGTTCAATTCCTCTTCCTACTGAAAGGGGTTGTGGTCCTGATCTCCTCCTTCCCCACCAAGCGCTCCACCATCAATCTACAGGCAGCCTACTTGTGACTGCTGCCTCAAGAATTACCACATTGGGTACCTGAGACCTTGGAACCTGGTGTACACAAACACCACATATGAACTTTTGAAAAGCTCTCTCAGATGTTTCTGAGTGGATTTTTTTCCATTCCACCAGGAGAGTTCAGATCAGAAGGGTGGGTTTCAAAGATTGCCACTGCTAGTCAGATTCTTCCTGATACAGCATTTACACCATTGTCATGTGCATCTAAAGACATAGGGAATGTTCAGCTCAGGACAGATCTATGAATCTACGCAAGTCGGAGAGAGCATGGTTTTATTTTGGTTTAGCTTGTGAAAGGTTTAATATGTGTTAATAAATATAAAATTCTTTTGTATGCTCAACTACAAAATTCCATATTTTATAGTAGGTTTTCTAATATATATTTTATTGTTGCATATGTACAACGGGCTTGATTTCAAGAATAGCCTTAAAAAGCATAAGCAACAGAGTAGTTCATCTGTGACTTTTATAATGGACCATAAATGTTTCAGAAGAATGGTCTGGCGAGGGACTTCTGGACTCATGTTTTGTTCTGCAGGCTCTGAAAGCAAAGAATGTGCATGTATTCAACAATAAACTATACAGCTTTTGGTTTGAACTTTGGCTTATTTGAAATCAGTGGCAAAATTCCCCTCTTTTTATTATGAACATTGTGGTATAAAATAATTCCCTTCACTGTTATTAATGTACTGTTCTTTTTTCCATTCCCTATATTCTTTAAATCTGATTTTTATTTATATGCTGATATTCCTGTAACTGCAAACATAAAGAGAAAATCTCTGTTCCCATATATCCTTGACTTGCCTTTTGCATTTTTCTGTATGATTCCTCTTTGATCTCCCTCTGAATTTAATAATGAAATTTGACTGAATATCCCTCCCTCTATATATAGCTCCTGCTACATCATGTTCTGTTACCTATCATCTGACAGAGTAAGTCTTGAAATCTGGCCATTTAATTTGGTCTAAGAAAATGTATCATTTAAGAAAAGGCCATGTTCATTTGACTAAGTGAATACACATTTCTGTTTTCTTACCAAGCCCTGGTGTATGGGCAGTTTCTCATACTGTATGTGGGGGAATGTTTACAGAATCCTATCAGCAAAAATGGCATTTGGCAAGAATATTAGCTACAATAGCAGCATTCACGGTTCAGTTTCTAAGTATGTTATAATGCTGAATATTCTCATTTCCTTTCTGCATTACCTGTGCCTGCTACAGGGGTAGGAAGGTAGCCTCACAGAATTTTTGAATTCAGATTTCACCTTCCCCTGCCATGAGACAGGAAATGAAACCTCCTGAAGCCTGAGATCTCTGCATGAATGGACGGCATTGTAGATATGCATCATATTTCACTTTTTTCCCGCAATGTCAGTTCTTTCCAAAACTGGGGCATGCTGGACTGTTTTTAAAGACAATTGCAGTGCCAACCTCTTAACTAAGTAAAAACATTTTATTTTCTGCTTTTCCAGTTTCCTAGATCCAATGATTATTATCCCTATCAAATTACCTGATCTTTAGGAGAGTCAACAGGACTATTCCTAGGATGAGAACTATGCAGGAGGAATAGGCAATAATGTAGACTGTTTCACCTATAAGTAAAAAACAGAAAGCAGACATGAAACATCTGTTTCTTCAGTAATAAGAATCAGATTTGAGATCTGAATTGGAATGCATACATACGTAAGCTAAATTAGCTACCAATTCTCACATAGGTAATTAAAAAAAGAAAAAAGACCTAGATGGTATGCCAGTGGTAGGAATACCTCTTCCTTCACCGGTTGGTGAAAAATAATTTTCAGACTCCTTTTAGTAGCACTTCATATGTGTAGCATCATATTTTACTCCACTCCAGGAGAAGAACTTTTTACTCTGATTTGTGTTTTATAGTCGTCTCCTTGTTGATTTTAAGGTGTTAATTTTATTCTGTGTATAAGGGACCTGGCTCTTGCTTACCTGCTAGACAACTTCTCCTTTTTTTGTGTATTACCGTAATTGCAGCATGCAGCAATACTTGATCTGGAATCAAATTAATGCAAAATGGGATCTAACACTGTGTTTCTGGGCCCTGTGCCCATGGTTTCCTCTTTCTCTTAGGCTCCTCACCAAAAAGTCTCTTAGCCATCTTATGTGCTAAAAATTCCAACTCCTGAAAAACTAGGAGTTGTTTCAACTTTTCCAAATGTGGACAAACTTGCTTTTCCGGGAGGAATAAATCCATCAATTTTCATCAAATAGTCTGAAGGAAAAGTTTCAGTTCAGAATGTAACTTAAGCCCTGAACCTGGGATGGAGAGATGTGGAGGTTTGATGGCTTGACAAGAAGACTCAAATTCAGAGCCGCAAGCATAAAACATGTGACCTTTCTGTTACTTTCCTGTTGCACTTATTCTGTCATGTTTATACAATTAGATAAGTTTTTTTTTTATGTGGGAACTCAAATGCAGAGGGACAAAATACAGCCTCAGCTGTTCCCAAGATGTTCCACCCTATGTAGCTAGTAAAATACTCACTGAAGAAGAGATGCAGTCCCAAGTCCATCATCTAGCCACTTACCTGGGCTGTGAGAATGCCAAATTCTTGTCTCTGAATCAGTTATCAGTTATTATATATTGTGTGTGTTTGTGTATTTGTGCATATGGATACAAAGACCCTGAGTGAGATATTTCTGTGGACACTACATATATGCAATGAATGTAGTGGACAGCTTCATACAAACGCAGGCAGTATGGATACGGGAGCAGTGCCAGTAAGGGAGTGAATATAGATATATTCTACAGTAAGGTAAGCAGTGAGCAAGAGCTGAGCAGGCAGTTCGACGTGCCTGGTTTTTATTATTATCACTTTTTCTCATAAAGCTATCCAAAAGTCAAGTTTTCAAGTTTTTTCAAAAGAAAAACTTTCCACAACTGCAGAAGCAGTTGTAGGGGCAAAAGGTGAATGTGCTTATTCATTTTCCCTTAAAAATCTTCCTGGGGTGCATGTTTTTCGATAGGCACTCTGTTCTTCTTTAAAAATCCAAAGGAATATTTTATATAAATTTTCACAATCTATATAAAATCAGTTCTTGAAATGTGAAATAATGCTAGAGAAGTTAAGAAATAACTCTGTTCATCCCAAAACTTGTCCATGAAAACTATCAGAATAGACATTTAAATTCCTGTATGAAATAACAGATTATATTATCCCATTTTGATCTCTGTATACATGATATTGATCATCTGAACAGTAACTGAATAACAATGAGTTAAGGCTTAAAAGCCAGTGCCCTAAACAAGCAATAAAAACACTGACTGAAATTAGACACATTTGTAGTTACGAATTAGTAACCTTAGCTCTCATGCTGTGTTCCCATTCACAGTTCACTGTAGAACAGACAGATCCATCACAAGCAATAAAAACATGACTGAAAGTTAGAATAATTTCCTATTCTTAGCAGAAATGGTAAAAAATGTAGTGTGCAAACATGCCTATGTCATTACTCTTCTAAGAACCATCTGTCTCTACTTCAGTACTTCTCTACAACTGACTGAGGTACAGAAGAGCATGATCCATGTCTTGCCCTTACTGGGATGGGCTGCAAACCACAGGGACACAATGACAGAGGCTGCTGGTACCACTGAAGCACCAGCTGGAGCTGTCTATATAGACACAGGGACATTTCCAGGGATGAAGTTTGGGAGAGGGTAGTTGTGGGCTCAGCAGCTGGAACAATTAGTGGGATTACACTCTTGTGTAAATCTACCTCTTTGTGCATACCTAGTGAAATGGCTGTGAATATTCATCAGACAGATTAATTCTGGCTGGTGCTCAGAGGTTTCTTGGCTACCTACAGTTTGTCACAGGCTTTTTTCTACATTTATAAAACAATCAGATTGACAGTGCTTCATACCTTACAAATTAATGGTATAATTACAGATAAACCCTGCCAATTACTTGTTTATCTAGATTCTCAGCATGGCAGAACTCCTCAGTAGGAAATATATGATAACTCTACAATTTCAGATGAAATTAGATAAATTTCAACAGTTTTGGGTCAAGCCCAATTTTATTGTATCTCACAAGACCAGGATAAGAGTTCTGTATTTCTAGCTTTTTCTTCCAGACAAAAAATACTTTAGCTCCACATTTTACTAATGAAAGTAAATGTCTATCTTCACACATGAATCATTTTTCAAATTAAAGTGTGGGAAGCAATCTTTCAAATTACATGGATCTGTAAAATCATGTGGTTAATTTGTATAAGATAAAGTCAAAACCAGGCTGAAAGTGCATAAGTAGGTAGGCAATAACAAAATTTCTGAAGTTCGAAGAATTTTTTTTAATTTATCACTTTTTGATTTTTTTTCAAAAATGCCATAAAATTCTGATCCCATTTAAGCTTACAGCAAAAATCAAATTAACTTTTATATGATTAGGACTTTGCCTACATCACATCTCATTAACAGGGTTGTATCAGCCCACAGATGACTGGGTTGGCCTGTACCATCCTGGGTATGTGAGTGAGTGTAAATCCAGTCAAGATTTTTAAACAATCCTGTTATCACACCAAAAGCTGGAATAATATTTTTTCAGCTGAACAGGGTTATATTTATTTGCAAATATATGTGAATATATGTATATATGTTTAGATGTATTATTTACTATGAAAGACTATTTTCATTAAAACTGATCTTATCTAGTGGCATGATTTGCAATGCCACTGAATAGAATGGAGAAATGTTACTGCTTTTTTGAACAATAACTGTTTTTTTAATTATAAAATAAAAAAAAGTTGGAGAAATACTGAGTTTCTTCTGAGCATGTTTACCTGTAGGCAGTCATTAGTTTGAACTGGTGAAGACATTTTTGTATCTTTCAATGACAAGCTAAGTAAATTATTATTTACAAGGAAAATCTCAGATTCTCCTGAGATTTTGATATAGGGACAAGCCATCAGCAAATTGTATCTCCTGCTTCCCAAGCAGAAAATAGCCAAGAAGAGAATATATTCAAATATCATTGCACACACAAAAGGCTATATTTGACAATTTAACTGTTTTGCTTCTGCACCCTGGGATTCTTCTTGGGATTTGATTTCAGTAAAGATAAGCATTTTGTAAAGATGATAACTCCCTTTGCAGCTTGAGTAGTGCACATTTACTAGTCTATGACTCTAAGATACTGGGTTAGATTTTTGGCAGTGGGATTTATGAAACAATTTGCAATATGGTTTTTATCATCAGGTAGATATCCTGAATCAGATTCTTCTCCTTGACCTGGCTTCCTATGAGACATTTATAGCTTAGAGACTTCCCAGTTAGTGTACATGACAGCTCTAATAGAAGGAATATTTTATTCTACGGTTTCAGCCAGTCTGCATTCTTTTTATTTTTCCAAGACTATCCAAAATTCTATTAGGAGTTTAGAGACAGGTTTTTGGAAAGTACTTGGTCTTCAATAGGAACAGAATTAACTGGGTGAAGGCTGCATTTTGCAAACATTTATCTGAATCGCTGATGGAAGGGTCTGCAGTTAGAACTAGTCACAGGGGTGAAATATCTCATATTTCATATTTTCTCACTTAAAGCAGGATTTCTTGCATTATATCTTGTATTATTTAACCATAAGAGATGCAGGGTCCCCCTGTAGCTGGCAAAGAGAAGCCAAGACTTCCAGAACAGAGCAAATAAAGTCTGAAAAGGTGGGATAAATCTTCCTCTGAAGGTCCCTGACTTTCTTCTTTGGCTACACAGAGCACTCAGATGACATGCATGATTCTTAGGCAAGTAATTCTAATGCTAAAATTACAGCTGAACACTTGGTTATTCTCACAGAGGTCTCAGGAAACCCATTCCCAGGAATGTATCTTTATATTTCCCAGGTTGTCCACTTCAATAGTTGAAGGATAGAGATGATAGATCCTTTCATTTTGTACTGTATGCAGAGCTTGAATTATTTTACACTGTTAAAGGTGTTCAGTATGAACAGCTCTGGGAACTAATTCATAGTAATGCCTGGAGTACTGTAATCTGCCCCATGCAAAGTAGAACAAGTCATTCTCATTAGGGTTGATATTTTTCCATTAAGTTCTTTAGTGTTCTTACTCTGTAATTGAGTTCTTCAAAAAGAAATATAAAGTTAATATTATTTCAACCATGAGAAAATTAGTATATTAATTCAATATCCTTTAACTTTAAGTCACTTAACTGCTAATGTAAATGCATGAAAATAAAACCAGATGCAGCACTTCAGCCTACGGGATATTGTGATCTGCAATTGCATGTCCTTCTGTGGCATGAGAAGGTAAAGTCTGATGGAGTGTAACACAAGCCCCTTCTCAGACCACTTACTGTGGCTTCCTAATTTTGTTTTTGTAACTACTATGGCACAAAAAGTCAAGAGAGATAGGAGAGAAGCAGCTGTGACATCAAAGCTAATAAATGGTATTACACATTATGACTCCTATTCTCTAAGGACTGTATGGAAAGTCAGGTTCTGGAAGGCTTAAAAGCTTTATTTTCCCCAGTTATGATATAGTGATTGTGTGACATTTATTACAAAACCACTTATCAGAGAAATTAGTTCAGTCTCATTATCTTATTTTGTGGTTATATAAGCTAAGCCAAACAGGTAGAGAGATTTTTTCCACATTATTTTGAATGGGAGAGCAACAAGTAGAGCTCAATTGCCTGAACCCACCCAAGGGACTCCAACATTAGTCTTCTCTATCATACATGATGGACATCTCAAGATTACTTCTATTAAAATTATAGAGCTATTTGCCCAAACTCACCCTTAATTGAAGAAGAATGGATCTGTGCTCTGGAAAGCTTTTCTCCCATTATATCTTTATTTACCCAAAGAAAACCTTTCTTCTTAATGGAAATTTGACCTGAATATTGGAAAGAAAATATCCATGCAAAATATTACTTTCAAATAACAATTTAAGTGAATATTACTGTTTGGTGTTTTGATAAGAGTCATAGAATTTATAAAGATGCCTATTTAAAAATATTGTTTACTGATACTCAATGAACAAAGTGAATGAAAGTTCTTCTTTTGTCATTTCAATTACACCTCCTCTGTAGTTTGTCTTATGAGGGACAAGTGTGCTTTAAAAATACTCTGCCTCAAAACAGCTTCAATTCTCTTTTCATGGAAACAATTTTAGAAACAGTTCCACCAAAAGAACTGGGCCCACCAAACCAATATAGAAGTGATGAGAAATGGGTAGTAGGTTGAAATAATTTCTGAAAGACAAAGCTTATTTGATGAATGAATTGCTAGACCTCAACCCTTTCACAAAAACCTGTCCTCTTTGTGGGCATAATTTCATCAGTGTATCTGAAAAGATCTGTCTTCTGTTGAAATGACAAACAAAAGGTCTACCTAAGTAGAACACTTTACAGAGCAAGAGGCTAAACCATGCAAGAACATGCGTGGTCTCTCACATGAACTGTTAAGATGAGAAATTTTTATTCCCTGGAGGAATGAAAACAATATGACAAAGACTCGTGTTTGCAGCCAGGAATGTAATCTAAATAGCAATAGACTAAATTTACTTGTAATATAATGTTTCTATGAGATCCAAAACTACAACCCAGAGTTAGAATATTTTGGAAGTTTAACTTTTTACTATCTGGCACTGGCACTTTTGTTTATTCCTGTTGTGACACTGACCCTACATTGGCACTGATCCATGCTGTGCCTCTGCCTCATATAGCAGCCAGTTACTCACAGTCCTTGCCTTTTGCTGCATCCACAGCAAGCTTTAATCCTATAAGCAGAGCCCCAAGAGCAAACATTTGTAGCAAGACAGTGCCATGCAAGAGTAGGAAGGTGTGATGGTGTGGACACCACTTCCAGGTCTGTTCACACCAGTTCTGGAGACAAAGATCCCTTTTGCTAGCCCTGGGTATTTGCCTATACAGAAAGACTTTAGTGTTAAAAGTCATGGCCCCTGTAAGAGTGAAGGGGATCCAGAGTTCACATCCAGTCCAGATGAGTAAGTTTGCAGGAGAGATTGGATGAGGTCTGCAACAGAGCAGTTGCTCCACACCTCTGAACTGCTGTGCAGATAATGGCATTAAACACAATGCCTTACAATCAAACCCATAATCATCTCTCTTCAGTTTAGCTGCTACTAGACATCTAGAAATAAACAAAGCAAGATTTGCAAGACTCTGCAAATGTTCTGTAGAGTAGATGCCAATCCTTTACTCAGCCGCAGGCCCTGGATCCCCAAACTATGCTTGTTTAATTATCAGGAATTCGTTTCACCACAAGAGTAAGCAAGCTTCTGTTCTTCAATCCCAATTAGGTTAGGGAAGTTTCCATCACAAAAAACCACTTTATCTTGAGACTGCTTCAGGGAACGGCAAAAGCTGATGAGCAATTATTTGATTATTGTGACATGAGGGTCATCTTTTTGCTTTATAGGTGATGAATAACTAACACAATGATGTGATCACTCATTTGGACCATTAGATGCAGCCATGAAGCAAACAAAGAAATAATGCTCATCAGCCATCAGTGCAGTGTCAAATCTAACAGCGTTATGATATCACTTTTCCAGGGAAGCAAGAACATGATTTTTAAACTCTTCTCAGAGTCTCAATTTTAGTAGTGATTAATTAATCTTAAGGGCAGTGTTTCAGCAGCTTGATTTTTGTTTCTGGGTAGACTTTGCATGACAAGAAAAAGTTCCACTCTTATTAGTGGTAGCACTTTGGCTGCTAAAACTAAAAGATTATCTAATGTATTTAGTGAAATGCATGCACACAATTTATACATGTTTTTAAAAGACAGTCCAGATGGAACTATGAAATAGTCATTGCTTTTCATTTACATCTTTAGATATAGTTACCTCTCTCAAGCTAGGCTGAGAATATATATGATTACATAAAGAAGATGACTGGCATAGGGTATGATGCACTAGCAAGTAGTATATCCTAAAAGGATTTCTATAGCAAAACAGCTGGTGTGATAGATTAGAGATTTGAGCAGAAGAGAGCACTTTGGTCTTTACTCTGGTCCATGGACCAGAGGTCTGAATGTAGCTGGAGTGTTGCAGAGCTGGCAGATGAACCTTCAGGTTCAGTTTTAGGCTGCAGAAGTCCAGGAACCACCCTGTGATGTGACCCACTGCACAATAGGTGGGGACAAACAGAGGATTTTCTTTGAAGGCACACTCCTGATTCAGACTAGAGCATTACTATTTGCTCCCATCTTGCCATCCGTTGCACTAACAGTTCTCTTAAACAAAGTATTAAAACAAGACAAAGACTGGCAAGGACTTCTATATTTAGCAAAAATAAGTAGCTGATTTAGCACATGAAAAGCTTTATTAGCTCTGAGGAAGTACATACATTTCATCTGAGTTAACCCCAGTGTTTTTACTGAAGGCCAGATCCTGAAGCCTCTATTCACAGCAGCTTTTTCTTTGAGAGGTCCTATTTAAATCACTGAAGTTATTTTCTGTGGAAAGAAGTCTGTTGCTAAATGTATGTAAGCTATACTAATATCTAAACTCCAAGAAGAAAAGAGAGAAAAAATGACATAATGTGTGACATTATTTTTAAAAACACTGTACCAAAGTATGACATCAAGCCAATGACAGCAAGACTTTGGAACTTTCTTAATCTGCATAATATTATAGACCGCAGAAGTTATTATTTTATTGTTATTCCAGCAAATACATGTAGTGAGACATGTAGTTGATTTTACTGATTTATTACTAATAGAAAATGTTTCCCCAGACCAGAGAAAAAAATTTGATTAAAAAACCAAAGATACAGATCTTGCTGAAATCATTGGTAGCAAAGATATAGTAAAGATTTGGTGTAAGTCAGCAATTTAATCTCTTTAAAACAAATTATTTTTTAAAGTATTATGTGTTACTCACGTAAGTCACTGAAGCAGGATTTGCTGTGAAGCATGTGATGGAAGAGCTTGCACAGAGACAGCTCCACAGGGGTTAAATTCTGGCAGGTACACTCCACACGCAGCATCGTGCCCCAGTTTCCAATGTAGGCTGCTTTGCAATCAGCGCTTGCAGAACAGGGCATGTCACCCTTGATTAACATTTCCAAACAAGCTTCATCTTCATAGCACCTTTTTGTCACATGTCTCCAACACTTTGACCGAAAAGTTGAGTATTTTTTCCTGGTGGAAAAAAAGAAGTAGACTATGACAGTCTAAAAAAATCTGTGATTTCCCAAAAAGATATTTATGGATCATCATGAAAACAAAGTGTGTTCTCTTAAGCCTTAAAAATCCTAATATTCAGTAACAGATAATTTGTACCTAATTGGTTTGAGTGAAATCTGCAAAATTGTAATTTGAGGAAAAACCTGGTTTTACTGAAAATGTTTTTAAGAAAAAACAACTGGACTTCTAATCAGCACCTGAGGATATTTTTCCCAGAGTACAGCAAAAATCAAAACCAATGGTCTCAGATTGTCGGATAAGAAATGCGGATAGAGGAATTGGATCAGTCATCACAATGAAACCACATCAGGTGCTGTTCTAGTGGATCAGTTTGTTGGGCAGTGTGAAGGAAGAATGAATATTCAACTTATTTTACATAAAATAATCCACATCCAGTGCCAACCCCTCCTCCCTCTGAATGCTAACAAAAACCAAAATGTTCAAGGCTCAGAAAAAACTAGAAGTAATTCAGTTGACCTTAAAGATAATTTGATAGAAGAGATAAATTACAAGAAGAATTAACTTGTTTCCCAGCTCAGTAATCTCAAATTATTTTAGTTTATTTGCTCTTAGGATTGAATAAAATTGGCCTTTAATGCCAATGTATGACAACAGAAAACATGTATTAAAAGTTAACTAAGAAATCTGTAGATATTAATTAGAAACCAATTTATCCCTTATATTAAAAGTTAGAGAGCAATAAACTGTTATATATTTGACATTAATACATTAAAAAATATTTCCTTAATCATAAATTTAGACTATTAATTTACAGTTGATACTGTGTAGCTGTAACAAGCAAGTCACATGGGAAAACATGAACTGTTTCAATACCAGCTAGGACATTATTGTAAATATTTTCATTAATCAAGCAAAGGTTTCAAAGCAGATTCCACCTCTGTGCTAATAGCATTATTTTTATCCACCTCCTGATGTATAGATATGGCTAGCCATAATTAACACACTGATTTTGCTATTTATATGCACTTATTGTCACTGCTAGGAAACATTAATGTTCCCAAAAATAATGGGCCATTCAGCAAGTCTCCATTTTGATATTACATGTGTACACATGCACAAACATACATTTGTAGCCCAATTCTTCTTGACAGAAAAAGGGACAATTCCCACTGACGTCAATCTGAACAGTCTGCACGGAACTGAAAGCTTCTTTTGGCCTCCTGGTTTGTTGACTGAGGGTTAATTTGAGCACAGCTTTGAGGTAGAATTCAGGTCTAATCCATAAAGAAACGCTGAAAACCAAAATGAGCCAATTGACCAGGCACCAATGGTGGCAATTAAGTAGAACTACAAATATGGGCTAATCCTGTGGCATGTTTTCTAAAATAAAATCAAATCTGAAAACTGCATTAATCTTCATGAGTTTGGAGGTCTATGCATGTTTCAGGGCAGCTTTCTTCAAATATAAGTATGCTTGAGATGAAAAGATTAAGACGGGTTTTGTGAACAGGCCAAGCTGGTTGTATGGCCAGACTGCAGTGGAAGAGGTAATTACTTTAACCAAACAAACTTGGTATGGTCTGCTGCACAATTTGTGCAAACTGCCAGAGGGCAAAGGTACAGACTGGCAGACGTTATCTGAAAAAACTGGTAATGAAAATACGCAATGGCTTAGTTTGTCCAGCAGAAATGGTATTAAGAGTCATGAAAAAGGCAAAAGCGAAGTCTGCACTAGATTCTAGACCTTCCTGAAAATAAACTTTTTAAAAGTTTACTTATAGAATTACTTGTGGAATTACCACAGCTCATGCAGACATCTGTGAAGATGTCAAACACAAGTGATAATGTACAATAGATATAGTGCAGAAAAGAAAAAAATAGCTATAGATGAAATACATGGCATATACGTAAAGATTATTTGATGAAATCCTTATTCACAGGCACATTATTAGGCAAAATCTTTCTTCTACTTACCTGCACAATTCATTCTTTTCACACAGGTGGATTACATTCAGACATGATGGGGGTGGGACTGCAGTAACTGCACAGGGCTTGCCATGGAGAAGTTCCTTTGCTCTCTGACAGGATACATCAGGCTGGATACAATCACAAAATGTCATCATTTGGGCAACTTCAAAAGGCATATTTTGATAGAAGAATCTTATGGCTGCTTGACACTCTTCCATGTTGCACTTACTTACTGAGCAAACCCTAAGGTACAGGGACAACTGTTTGTTACATACTTCATCTTCAACACACTCCTTGTTCACATCCAAACAGGTTCTGTTTGCTGTGTATGCTAAAAAGAATAACAGTTTTTAAAATGAAATCACAAGAATACCTTTCTCAAGTGATGACTGGCAGTCATCCTGCCTGCAACATTCCCATGAAAAACAAAATGATTCCCCAAAAATCTGATACAGCTCTTCCAGCATTTCCTCTTTTAAGACCATTGTGTGATCTTCATGATTCTCCTTTCCACTGCTTGGCCCTCATAAGCAACCCTCCTGCAAGTTTCTGCCCTTGCCAGTTAAATAAGGGAGCAGAAAGTGAAAACTGGTAAGATGGAAGTTTCTTCATGGTCTGTAACAGCTTCTGGAGGCTACTGGCTACTGGATATCTGAAACTGCTGAAATCTCCAGCATGTAGTCGTATGCTAAGCTATATAATAGGTAATGAAGAAGAGAGTATAAATGGCATTTCTGTGCTTTTAAAGCTATTTTAGGTATTTCTACCCTATGCTATAAACTTTCCAAAAATATCTATATAATTCTGACCCTAAAATGTTTATAGGATAAGATTTGCCTCTGTAAATTTAACTGGATCAGGGCTGTTACCGGACATTTTTTGATTCTTATCTACCCAGTACCTTAACAGAAACTATGTTGGATCTATTTACTCCTTGTTCTTCAGCAATTTGAATGAAAAGTACTCATTTTAATCTGGAGATACATTGCGCACTATCTGAAAATAGATCTAAAACCAGTTATTAGGATTTGTAAGTAAATTCCGACTTACCTTTTTTGGAGAGAGCAGATAAACTCCATTGCAATTTTGTTTCCGTATTAATATTTTCTAGAAAAGATAAGGGTACAGGCATAAGCAGTGATAAATCATGTATTACCTTAGTTTTTAACTTTAAAGTATTAGTTGTGTTACTGGCATAGTGGCAGTAGTAAGAATAAACAAGAATAAAACAAATCAACTTGATCTGTCAACTTTTTAATAAATTCTAAAAGCATTGTTACATATATTCATAGGTTTTGTGATGAAAGTGCAGTTTATCAATGGCTGCTGGTAATGTTCTCTACATAATTATATATCCTGTGAGCTCAAGAAGAGTTTTTAGAGCTGCTCAGTATAAAGTCAGGTTTCTCCTGAATAAATGAAGGCCAGAGGTCTTAATGTGTTCATCAGTGCACTCAGTTTTTAAGCTCAACTGCTTGTCAAGACCTACAGCGAAAGCAGGCACACAATTCCTGCTACTTGAAAATTGTTTTTATTGGTGTTCTATTGTTTCTGGCTATAGTGTAGTACTGAAAGAGATCGATTTGGATCAGGTTGTATCAAATTAACACATTGAAGGACGATAGTATTTGCACTCAGGCTATAATTTTGCTACCAGATTACTCATTTATATCTAAAAAAGCCCCTTAAACCTGTCCTCTTTCCAATGTTTAACTGCAAATGATTAAGAAATCCTTTTTCACAGATTTGTGCACAGTACTGTTGTGTATTAAATCATTCAGACTGCTGGAATACAACTAACCTGTGTTGGTGTCCTGATTTTTATCATCATCATCATCATCACCATCATCATCATTGTGATCATCTTCATCATTATCATTTTCACTAGCTGCTAAAGCTTGGCTCTCTTGGGAGTACTGTAAACAAGGATTGTTAAGTATTTCCCTCCATATTTCAAAGCATCTCATCTGAAGTGGATCTGAGCACTTGCACTCTCCCAGCACTGTTTTCCTTAGTTCTTTCCACAATGACAGACACTCTTGGTTGACCAACGGGAGCTTGCATTTCACTTTATTGGCCTGGCACGCTCTCTGGAAGCTCTCATACACTAGGAAACAGTAAGGGTCCTCTTGACAGTGTGGTTTTGCAATACTGCAGTCGTTCTCTAATTCTTCTGGGTGTCTTTGGTCTTTGGGGTTTCCGTGTTGCCTAAAACTCAGTTCAGTGTCTGATCTTGAGGAAGGTTCCAAATGTTCTGTGCAAACAGATACAAACAGAAGTATAAATCAAATGGAAGATGGACCATCATCACTGGTCAGCTCAAAACAAACTCAAGAAGAGGCTGATTGTCCTAATGCAAGAAAATGAATGAAACAGACCTAGTTTCATTCTGAGCTGTATGTAAATACATAATACACTCAGAGTCTTGCAGACTAATGAGTCTTCCTCTTGCTTACTGTGTCCTGGTAGCTGTGTAATACAGTCTACTTTAACATTTTGGCTGATAGCAGAAACACCAGAAGCCCTCACTAAAATTACTGCATAACAGGATTAATCTCACATAAATTTAACCATCTACAGATTGGACATATCATGGATTATATTCTTAATTCAATGCATAATTTCTAAAGAAGGAATGGTAATTCCAGAATTCTTTACCTAAAATAGTCATTTAAGGCAGACACTCCCTGACACTTCACCATAAGCCATCATCTGTAGGTGAAACCAATACTAATATAACTCCATCCAACCTTTTTGCTATGCTGGTGAGAGCTGTAATCTCAATCAGCCAAAAAGACAAAATTATTTCATTTTGCCTGAAGCAAAAGCAACTGTTCCAGTGACATCACCATCAGGTTTTAGATACCCACTTTTCTTGTTTGGTACAAGGAGTAACAGAAGAGGATGTTTTTATTTCCTCTGCAATAATGCCATATATTCTACTACTTTATGATGTACGCTGATTCATGCCAGCAGCAAGTGATGGATCAGAGCCAGGAATCAACCTTGGGGCTCATTTCCCAGGCTCTCATTCACTAGATGATTTTACCTCTCTTATGTCAGTTTTGCTAATTGTTACTCCAGGAGACACTGGATCAGAAACTGCAAGCCTTTTGTGCACCAAGTAATTCTCAATTATAAAGACAGGCTTTCTGAAGGAAAAAGAGTTTTTGTAATAATAAAAAATTAATTTAAAGGAGCTGAGCCCGTTGATTACAATGAAATTTCAAAAAGGATGTATTTTATATATTATGTACAGCTTTATGAATATAGTGACTGTGTTTCCCACATCCATTAATATCTTCCAGGTGTAATGAAGCTGCTCCTGTACCACAATGTGACACTACCACACAGTTGTACATTTTCATTCACTTACATTCCAATTCACACAGTGGCTGGATGTCTCTCTCTATGAATGACATAGATCCAGTGGTATTCAAGCCTCCTTGGGCAACAGGTAGCCCTCAGCACACATCATATTTTCTCTCCTGTTTTCCACTGGCTTAAGCAAGAGCTTTAGAAACCATTTGAATGGTGATTTTATTGGTTCTGTTTATTTTAAAATAGATATGGCACTGTTTTTTATGCATGTTGGAGTGTGAATATCATAGAAAAGACAAAAAAAAATTTTGAGGAATTATCAGTTTTTTGAAATATGCAAAGAAACTTAAACTTAGCTAAAATGAGGGTTACAAAATTATATATTATTTTTGCTCTTCATAATTGAAAATGTATGTTTAGTTACCTTTTTTAATGCTGCACTCCTTTCCCAAGCAAAGTAACGATGCTACAGAAATAATCTGTAGTGCAGACACAGTTTTTAAATTCTGGGTATTTGTCAGCCAGGACCTGGATGATTCTATTACATCCAATAGCATCTTCTGCCTTGCATCTATTACCTAGAACTCACCATTAAAATTATAAAGTTGTTAATGTCTATGAACGCTTAAGGGATACAGTTATACAAAACAATTCAATTGAAGCACAAAAATAACATGTTTTGCCAAGAGAAGATGGTTTGAACTCAGTTTTGTTTGAAAACCTGTCATAGTTTACAAATTTTAAATAATATTCCGAGTGATATAATAAAGCTGTAGGTACTACCTTGCCTTCTTTTATTTGATCTGACCCATTGCCAGAATCTCTGTTTCTGTTCCCGTTGTCAAAGTACATAAAAACTTAAACTTTTATACTAGGTAGATGAAGTACACAGTTCAAACCAAAAATGTGCATATGAGTGGAGGAGCACATCCTGAATAGAGACACTGAGACACTCATCTTGGTGCTGGGTAGAAATGAGGTGGCTGGTACAGGGATGGGAATTCACAGCACAGGCTGAGGTACTGCCACGTAACAGAGTAAGAGAGAGGCCGTGGGAGAGTAGGCACAGTCCTGTGGTAATGATGATGCTAAACCAATGCTGAGGGATGGCAGCTCTGGTTCAGATCCCTCACTCACATGAGGATGGCACAAGCCCACAAATGCCTGGCCATTTGGATGTGCCCTTGGACTGCTATCCTATAGCACAATTTCACTGCCTAAGTTTGTCAATGGCAACAACTTTAAAGTAGTTCAAGAATATTTTGATTTTTTTTTAATAATAAAAAATAAGGAAGAAATTAACATTAAAAACAAATATGCAGAAGTTTTAGTTTGCCAGTCCAGTTTCAAGCCCATGGCTTGCATGATCATTTGAACTCAATGACAAAGACACTCACACAGGCTGCCAGGTCATATTTTCCTTGTATGAGTAGTAAAAATAAAAAGCATGTACTAGATTTGTGGTACAAAGGTGAATCAGTAAGCCCTCTACTTTGTGGACTAAAAGGTTTTAAAACTATTTCATTACTTATTATTGCTTAAGAAAGTTACGAGTAACTTAAGAAAGTTACATAAGAAGAAGCTTGATAACATTTAAAAAATTTTTATTTTGTGAAAGCCATGGTCTTCCTTGTCAAAACAGGCATGCAGGTCCCCAAATCAGCACATTTTCTCTCTTCGCCTCATAGATACCGAGTATCTCACAATATGTAGGCTAAGGAGCATGTGGCTCTCAAGATCCAGGCTGGTCAAGAGGCAGCACAAGGACCAGTTCTAATCTACTGAGCACACATGCTGTTGCCTCTGCTCTGTCAGTGTGGATGTCTGGCTTCCTGCCTTGCTGCTTCCCCAGTGACAAGCATGGAGCAGCAGAGATCGTGCGCTCTCGTCAAACTGCAAAGCTAGCAGCCACGTGTCACCGCTGCCATGAACAAGATTTGATGTGGTTAGCTCTTTAAATATCATTTATCTATTATTGCCATAAATAGCAGCAAAAAGCAGTCTAGGCGAAGACCTGCAAGAGGATTTTGCCTGTGCCTGAAGAAATGAGTATGTTCTAAAGTGCACATCCCCAACCACCTCAATGTCCTTTTACAAACAATGTCTGCATTACCCTTTCTCCAGTTGCTGTTGCTGACTAAAGAGGGTTTGGGGGGATGTATTAAAATGTGCACTGCTTACAGGGGAGTGTTGCAGTCCAGCAAGTGCTACAGTTCTTCACCTCTTGCAACAGCAAAGGAGGACGTGATGGTGCCCAAGCTTAGCTGTATCTCTCCAACGACATCACCAACTTGCCTTCTGCATTTTTAGAAGCAAAGCTTGACCTTGACCCTTAGCCCTCACATTTCTTTTTTTTTTTTTTCCAGTAGCCAAGGAACTCAGGAGATCTACTGAAGGTCATAGACATAGGATACTCTCTGATCATAAAGATATGGTGGAAAGTATGTGGTGACATGGGTGACATAAAGGCCCATAGGTGGGTGGGTGGATATTTTACTCTGTATTTTATCAAGTGGGTAAGGGATAATAAAAGAATTTCAGGAGGCAATTTCAGGAAGACAAATTCCAGGAGTAGAAAAAGAGAAACAAATATCAAAAGAGGCTTGTGTAAAAATTAGCTAACTTACAAAATTCATTATTATCTTCTTCAAGGTCTTGAGGACAGTTCAAGGCAGCAGGTTAGTAGAGGTAGGAGAATAAAAAATATAAATCCCAGTCTATTTCATGCAGCGCCTTAGCTTTACTTAGCTCATCTGTCTTCATGATGCAAACAAGTTATGGTTTGGAGTCAGGTGCAGTGGCTGTGCTCAGAGTGACCCTATGTGCAGTGACCACACTGTGCTGAATCACAGCAGCTGGCGACCAGTGGATGAGAGGTTGGTTGTAGGGCTATGAATGCACAAAGAGTGTAGACAGAATCAGGAAGCACATCAGATTTATGGGGTTCCCTTGCCTGGCCTCTTGAAAGCTGTGTAGAAATAACCTATTATCAGCATTGGTCTGTTTGTACACTGTGTTGATTCAGCTGTGATGAACAGCAGAAAATATTTTATTGCTGGATTTCAATTATTGTTGCTTTACCATTGATTAGTTCTAAGTAATATATTTTAGCTTATACATATACTCCCAAGGCATTTACAAAAAATGCTCTCTGACCTAATTCTTGTCAGCCATTACTTATAATTTTATTTATATGTACATGGGACCCCAGATAGAAGCATGACAGAGAAGAAGCTGACACTGCCAGGGTGATAATCTCTGTTCTTGCACATTCAGCTCTTCACTCATCTCAGTGGGAATTGCATTTGAAGACTGCAGAAGAAAGTACTGAGATTTCCCCTCTAGCACTGATGAGACCACATCTGGAGAGTTATGTCCAGTGCTGGGCTCATGAGGACAAGAGGGACATGAGCATACTGGAGTGACTCCTGCAAAGTGCCACAGATGTAACTAATGGACTGGAGCATCGGTCCAATGAGGAGAGGCTGAAAGAGATGAGATTGCTCAGCCTGGAGGAGAAAAAGCTTAGAGGGTACCAGTATACATATCTGTGTGTATAAATACCTGATGGGAGGGAAGTGAGTAAGGCAGGAACAGACTCCTCGGGTTACAGCCTGAGGGACTGAGTTATTGAACTCCTACTACAGAGCAGGAGTGTAATTATCGTTTGTAGTTAGGTTTTCCATAAAGAAGCTAGCAAAAGGAATATTTGTCCCATTGCTTATTGCCTCCAACTAACACAATCATGCGCAGCACTGAAGGACCTTTTCCATTCCTACAGCTCATCCATGAAGTTTTTAGTCTTGCACATATAGAGTACTCTTGACAGGCAGTATAATGCTACTCTTACCAAAAATGCTTTGGGTAGATTTTTCTGTCTCTGGGCTCTCTGGGAAGTACCATCAGCTGGCTGACTGTGGTTTTACATTCTCTGGGGTCATGGCACCTAATAAACACATTTAGAATAATTTGTCCTAGACCTAACACAATATCTGAGTGCCCTGCAATGCTGAAGAGTCCTTGCCAAGGCTATTATCCTAAGGAAATAGACAGATGCAAAAACAAGCAAGCAATCACAATAAGAATTTATTTTCAGAAGGTTTCTCTGACCCAGTTGCAAATACCATTAATATCAGTGAATAAGCACATAGGACAATAAGTGATGGAAATGGCATACTATGAGACAATACAATAAATCAATATACAATAAATCCACAGAAGTCATAATGCCAATTCTTAGGGTTGCAGGGTACGATGAAGAATAGGCTACAGTACAAATCCTGATCTTTATGTCAAGCAGTCTTGCTGCTAATGCCTTTGTTAATGATGTGGGAGAAGCAACTTATTCTAATTTGGGGAAGAGGTTTCGTTCTAGCAAACTCATCTTTAGGTAACTGTCTTAAGCCTGAAAGTACTGCATATTCTAATCTTTTTTTTTTTCCCAAACAGCGAACGTATCTTTTGAAACTGTTCCACTTCACATAAAATGTTTAAAAACTCAATAGAACATGAGTTGAAACCCAGTTCCTTTGTGGACTGTTGTAACCATTAGGTTATCATGTATTTTTCATGTAGTCTGTTCTTAAAAGTATTCAGCCATTCTACGCAAAGCAGATACATATCTGGAACAGGACACACTGAGGACCCCTCAGAGAATTTTCTGCTCTAGTACTTTCAATTACTGCTTTGTAACTTGGGACAATTGGCTTCAAATCTTTGCAACAAATCAGACAAACAGAGGCATTCAGGTAGCTCACACTGCAGGTGAATGTTCTAGCCATTAATAAGCTATTGACCATGAAGTCATGCAGCATCTTCTGCTGCCTGGCTTGCCACACAGACAAAATGTGAGACTGGGTCTTGGCATCAAGACAGGCAGAGGGACATTCACTTTATCAACTCTGCTGCAGTTGAGGCTCAGAACAGATTATGGGATAAGGACATTGCTGTTTTTTTTTTTTCAAATAATGTCATTATAAGGTGAAGAGAGGTTTCCATGGAGATATAGATACCTCTGATTCCCAGTGATGGAGAACATGCCTTACGGAATTAAGTTGCTAGCAAAGGCAGTTAAGTACCTAAAAACCCTTGGCCGCATTTATGAACAGAACAAAGGCATGGGCTAGTCTAATGGTAAGTGTCTGTGTCTATACTGCTGCACTTTTGCATGGACCAAGCCAGCTAGACTGTGAAGATAGTGTGGGCCTGGAGTCACTCCCAAAAGGCAGTTTTGTGGAGCCAGTGTCAGGGTAAGACAGTTTAGCTGTATGGATACATGCTGCCTCTTGACAGTTGCACTCAGGACCAGAAAATAGTCGTTGACCCATTTTATTTGCTAGTACTGATGTAGCCTTGGCAAATCAAGGCCCTTGACATTTAGCAGTCAACAAAGGTGTCATTACTGGCTAGATCTAATGACGCTACCACACTTGCACTGCCACTCTATTTCTCCCTTCCATATTCACAGCACCTGGCAAATGAATACACAACATTTAACAAGTCCTTGGAGGGATTCTGTCCTGGTTTGAGCTAATAGAACTGATTTCCTATTTAGTGATTTTACTTTTCAGGTCAGTCGCTTTTAAGTGACTGAACTTGCTGAAAACTAGCAGCATGTTTTTTTTTCCAGTATGTGCTGCTACAACTGATAATCTCAAGGCCAATTATCTCACCATGGATGCCGTGTCTGCACCTACAGGGGTGGAAGCGAACCCAAAACTGACCAACTATGTATTCCATCC
>NW_010185079.1:0-15962 GCF_000695765.1 Mesitornis unicolor | reverse complement strand
CCTAACATTCTGTGATTCTGCGATTCTGTGAAAGTAATATAGCACAAGGGACTACAAACAATATTATCAGAAGTCTGCTTTTTCATTTGAAAAATGTTATAAAAGCTATATAATTACATATACCCCATCCCATCTTGCCAGTATAGCTTTGGTTGAACTTGGTGGCACATTCAAAGAAAAGAGGCCTCAGAGGTACATGAACCTATTAATCTCTACCCAGTTCAATTCATGTAGTCACCCAAAAGCAAAAAAAATTACTGTCTGGTCATTTGCAGTCAGTGGCTGAAATGGACGTGATGTGGTGACAATGTGATCAAGTCCCAGTGTGAAACCTATTCACTCTGTGGCCTGCCTGAAAAGTGTGGTGCTAATCAGCACCTCTGTGAATAGTTGTATTTGTGAATGGATCTTGCCCAACCAGCGCAGGTGGCATGGACTCGGCCCAGCCCAGATGGGCCAGCCCCAGCTTAAGCTCAAGTCATGCTGCAGCTCCAGCCCGAAAGAGCCAGGAACACTTCAAAAATCATCAGAAGAGGCCTGCAGCAGAGAAAGGAGTGGGATGTGAGGAGAACAACCGTGCAGACTTGAAAGTCAGTGAAGAAAAGAGGATATGGGGGGGGAGGAGGTGCGTGGAGCCAAGGTTTCCTCTGCAACCCGTGGCGAGAGTGCAGGTTGACCCACCTGCAGCTTGTGGAGGTTCACTGGTGGTGCATATCCACATGAGAAAGTGGCTACTCCTGAAGAGGTTGTGACTATGCCATGGGCAGTGTGTGCTGGAGCAGTCTGTGGGAAGGACTGCACCATGCAGAAAGGAAGCCCACACCAGAGCAGTTTGTGAGGAAAAATCTGCAGCCGTGGGCAGACCCATGGAGGAGTTTGTGGAGGACTCTTCTCCTGTGGGAAGCGTACCATGTGGAAACGGGGGGAGTGAAAGGAGTCCTCTGTACCCTCTGAAGAGGAAGGAGTGGCAGAGACTGCATGGGATGAACTGACTGCAACCTCCATTCCGATCCCCCTGTGCCGCTGGGCAAAGCGGGGAAGCTAAAGAAACCAAGAACAAAGCAGAGCCCAGGAAGAAGGGAAGGGTGGGAGAAGGTGTTGACTTTAAGATCTGGTTATATCTCTCATTATTCTATTCTGATACTACTGGTAACAAAATAAATTATTTGGTTTTCTCCCCAAGATGAGTCTGTCTTTTGCCTGTGACCATAAGTGGTGAGTGAACCCTCCCTGTACTTTGTCTCAGCCCACAAACGCTTTGTTACATTTTTCTTCTCCCCATCCCATGTAGGGGGGAGAAGTGAGTGAATGGCATCGTGGTGCTCAGTTGCTCACTGGGCTTAAACCACCGCAAAATATGAAGACAATTCTTCTCTGTTTCACTGCTTCAGTAACTTCTTTAAAAAACATTGGCCATTTAATGTTTTTTTTCTATACCTGATAGATAAAGTTAAAAGTAGTACTTGCTGCGAAAGACAGGAAACCTGCCATGTCAGTCACTGAGATAATCTCAAATAGTTTGGTGTTTGGGGGATTTTTTTGTTTGTTTTGTTGGTTCTGGTGGGGTTGTTTTTATTTTTTTTCCTCTGTCATGAACTGACGTTAATATTAGTAGTTAATCACAGACTTTTAATGAAGACAAGCTGTTATCTGATTTCTGGAGCTTAGCTTACATTGTATGCTTGGACTACTTTTTCTGTCATAACAATTACTCTTTCAGCTGGTGTTTTAGTTGGAAATAGTCCAAGAGATGAAACCAGTCAGAACTCCTTGACTTTCCAAACAAATACATCAGCATGAAGGTTTGTTTGAACTTCCATTATGACGTGGATTGTTGTTGGATTTCGACTGTTATACCAGGTGAGTGAGACCTTAAGGAACTAGGCCTCACACAGTCTCCCTCCCTGCTCTTTCTCCCATCACAAGGATTTTAGGAATAAGGACATTTGCGAAGGTGGTGGTGGTGAAAGCAGCAGTTTCTGTCACTTATGCTGCCACTGTGTCCCAAGCTGAAGAGCAGAAGGGACAGTTACATTGTCCATCTTGATATCCTGTGCCACATTGGCTGGTACATTTTAACTACTCGTGCTTGTTTAT
Organism: Mesitornis unicolor; assembly: GCF_000695765.1. Lineage (NCBI taxonomy): Eukaryota > Metazoa > Chordata > Aves > Mesitornithiformes > Mesitornithidae > Mesitornis > Mesitornis unicolor. Next base: position 13,865 of record NW_010185079.1, on the reverse strand, counting down.
ACTGCAGTAACTTGTGACTGATGGAGTGATTTATTTTAGGAAGAAATTCAGTTTTGTTTTGAAAACACCGAGGGACAGAAAAGCCATCAATTCTCTTAATAATACCATTGGCCATTTTTAAAACTAGTATTCTCTCCCCATAAATTTTTTTATGTGTTGCTACCAAATAATTTCTCAATCCTATTTTTCACTCAGCTAAACAGATCAAGCTTCTCAAGTCTCTTATTTTAAAGGCATTTCTGCTTCACAAATTATTTTTATGACTTTTCCCTGTACTCTTATAAAAAGGTTTAACAAGCTTTTCAAAATGAGATCACCACTTCAAGATTCATTATTCTTATCTTGCTCTTGACATTGATAGACTATGCTCTATAATTTCTACTTTGGAGTTACTCTCTCCTCTTCTTTATGATTACTTCCTTCACCTCTCTTCACAGTCCTTATTATACTTAAACTTTCTTTCATGCTTCCTCTCATCCTGTCTCACTTTCCCTCTGAACTTTCCTCTTTATACTTTACATAGCTATTCTCCTCCTCACAGCCCAACCCCCAAAAATTGAAAACCTCAGTGAAAAAGCATGCTAATTTCTGTCTAGAGCATAATGTAATATTTAGCAATTATCTCAGTTCAGAATTACTTTTTTATTCTGCATCTTGCTTTTATATATTTTACATTCATTTTAATATATTTAGGGAAATAATTGTCTCACCAAATATAACCGCAATTTTTTGTTAGGTCTTAAGGTAATTTTCCATGTTTGACTGTCAGCAAATAAATATTCCCATCTTGAATTTTCTCACATATCCCATCCATCTGGCCCTCCAGTGTAGTTTTGGAATTTCACTTACATACAATGAAAATGCCAATGACCACTTTCTTCTTACAAATCTTTCCCTCCCCATATAGACATAAAGATAATGACAAGATGGCTGCTCTTTCCTATGTTTAAGAGCAACTGCAGGTTTAGTTTCCCTGAGTGTTATCTCTGACACTCATTTAGCTTGGATGATAACTGTTAAAATGAAACATTATCATCTGATGATTAAACATTCCACCAGTATCTCATGTCTATCAACTGTCAGTACAGACAGGCATTAACACAATAAAATTAAATACAGGAAGTGTCATGCTGAATGTGAAAAGATATGAGACTGAGCTGAATGAATGAACCCTTGGGAAGAGATTGTTCTTTTTATTTTAATTTGCATTTCCAAATGTAGCTAAAGTCAGCTTAAAGGAGGTTGGGTTTTGCAAGACAGCTGGAGCTAGGATTCTTGCTCATAAATCTGATGGGGCATAGCTCCTTGCTTTAGAGTAACTATCAGATTTCATGGAACCTTTCTGTGTCTGAAAGTTATATTTTAATTGTACTCAGTCATCACCAGGGCTGCTATGGGGAAAATTAACTTTATCTCAGCCAGATCCCAGACAGGGGCAAAGTACAAGATGATACAGTGGAAAAACAATAATGGTTTTTCTTGTATAAGTTTTGCAACAACACACAGTGATGCAAAAAGTCATAATAGAGAAAATAATGATCTTAGATTGTTTTATTACATTCTGAAGAGTTCCTTACATCTGCAAAGAGAGAAGTGGGGCAGCAAGACTCAAGTTTAGCTCCTTGGTATATGAGCTTAACATCAAATTGTAGAGTATCAATTAACAATAAATTAACACCTTATGGATATGAACTGTATTAAAACACTCAGAAGTCCCTTGTGAGTCAATCTGTCCATGAAGATTTATTTTACATGTTGTGTAATGAACAGATTTCATATTCTTGTTCAATCCCTGCTGCCCATTAAGTCATCAGGGAGACTAGAAGGAAAATTCAGTAATGGCACTCTGAGATGGTAGATTTTTGATCACCACCTCACCAGAAGTGTTGGTACTGACCCTTGCAATGTTACCAACTATCTGCTCTCAATGAAGACAACAGAAATCTTGGAGGACCTGCAGGGGAAAATCTGGTCTGTCCAATTTAAAACTTCCTTCTGCATTAATTGCATAAAGAACTTAAACCAGTACAAAACCAGGAGTTAAATGTACCTGGATTGCTCTTCATGATTTAGGTGTCTAAATCCTAATTATAGGTGGGAAGTTGTAACATAAATACTGGGTTTTGTCTTAATGTCTAATTCCTAAGGTAAGCTAAGTGCTTAGGCTAAAATATAGCTAAGAATTAAAAGCTAAGATGTAGTTCTGCAAAAGAAAGAAGAAAATATTGTTCATGTAAGCTTTATGAGTAGTGAAAGTTTTGGAAGTTTCCTGTAAACATCCTCTGATTTGCAAGAAGGCGTTGAGTTCATCTATATAACTTCAATGTAATTGTGAAGTCTGAATGATGGTTTCTCATATCTTGCATAATCTCCCTGCTATTTTGGACATACAAAATATTATTTTGTCAAACCTTCAGATGAAGATAAAAGAATTATAATCCTCAGAATGTCATTTTTAACAGGTTTTACATCTGAACAAATTCTGCAGTGATCAATATAGTAGAAATTCAGTTTTCTAAAGAAAGTTTTTTGGTTTTATTTATTTTAACTGTGAGAGACATCTACAGATTTAAGTTCTAATTAATAGCTTGTAGATTACTCCAAATCCTCTCAGAAGTGTGGACTGAAGTATTTTTAATATCCCATGGAATAACTCGTCTAACTGTAAGTAATAAATGTGAACTATATGAGCATACATTAAGACAAGTAACATAAGGTTCCTATACTGTGAACAGAAAAGCCTGGGGAAAAAACTACGCTCATTAATGGCCAGAAATTCAGATACTGGGTTTATCACATAAATTGGAGGCCATCTGAACTGAATCAACCTGGGATGACCCAAGTCTAAGTGGACAAGCTCCATACATGGGCTGCTGAAACAACAGTTATTACTGATCCTGATTGCATGAAAATACAATAACCTATCAGCAGCACTATGGTATTCACATGATGGAAACACATCCCTTAATTAAACACTTTCAGCTCTTGAGAGAGCTCAGCATCAACCTAATTTAACAAATAAAATTTGTTCATCTTGCAAATCTTAGTGTTTTTGATGTTTTGTATGAGCTAGTTTAGAAGCTAAACTGATTCCAAAGGTGCCTATTTAGTGTTTATATCGTTTTATTTTATTAAAGGGATTATAAGAAGCAGTTCAGTCTCTTTCCTCAACCTCCCCTTAAAAATTACAACAGTACAAAGCAAGAACTGTTAAGATCTGTGAAACCTATCACATGTAATGCATATGTGGCTTTTGTGTTACATGCTTTGAAGCAGCACAGGTTAATAAAATGCATTTAGTATCTGTTCCTATGCATTACATAGTCTGAAGAAGTTTTGCCCTTTTCACAGTGAAAATCCTGAGGGCTCTGAGCTAGCATAGGAATTACTTGTCTAGTAATAGAATTCTCAGACAAAAGAAGTTCAGGACACTGCCAGAACCAACTAAATGCAATGAAGAAGGGGAAAAAATGCATTACCTGATAGTTTTGATCATGCTGAGCCCCATCTCAACACAGCAGTGCGCATGGTCTTGGCGAGGTTCTGGGAGCCCTGACACGCAGTAGTAACAGTCTCCCAGGATCTTAATTCTGAGGCAATGATGTTCCTGTATGTAAATGTATCAATAAGAAAGAAAAGATTTGCAGTTATATTTTCATAATTTTAAGATAAATGTGAAAGTGGTAGAAAAGTACTGAAATAAAAATAAAGCTTCCTGCTGGATAGTTCCTGTTTGTGATCAGTACAATCTTGATTTATTTCACTTCCGAAATAAAGTACCTTTACATTTTCAGTATGATAAAGCAGTTTTCTGTGTTATGCTAGTCAGAGATGTCCTTGCTGATGCTGAGAAAGGTTTCATCAGAGTTAGACTAGAAGCTAGGCCAAGGATTCAGAAATGCCAGCTGACATAATGAATAACCAGTTTTAGACTATGATCCTCCAGGACATCCTTGCTGCCCCTTTTTTTCACTGAAAAAACAAACAAACAAACAAACAAACCTCTTTCCTTCCACTGATATTCCCTTCCCACCCAAAGTTTCCACTGTCATGCTCAAGCATTCCCAACAGCTGTAGGAGCTGATGAAGCATCTGCATGCCAAGGGTACCAAAGAAGGTGTCCTTCATTAGGCTTGTACTAAGCAGAAATTGCGTTTATTTGACATCCAGCTAGAGACATCCTTTACCCTAGGAGCAGATACTGAATTTAATTTCTTAAATACATATTAACAGTATCCTTATAGACAGAAAGATCATGTTACTGTGTGATCGGATCATTATCTTAGAAGGTTCTTTTCTAGTGAGCAGAAATACTTCAGTTGCTGAAACTTTTGCAGCTCCCAGACAAGCAAAGCAAATGAGCCCAAGTTAAGCTGCAAACTTGCCCAATGTATTCTGCTGCCTTGGCACTCACAGGAGACAAGCAATGCACAGGAGCAGAGACCTTAAAAATTTGAGGACAGAGATGCAAGTGTCCAGGGGCATAAGGTGTTACAAGTTGAGTCAGGGTAGCATTTTTATGATGGAGAATCATGGAAATAGTAAGTGCAGCATTAGCACTCAATCAGTAAAGGCTGTGATGACAGAACATTAAAATGAAGATCAGTTATTACCGAGGAGAAAGATAACTATTTGTAAACTCAGTTCATTACATGACAGCGAAATTTGGCCTATGGTATTTATTTCAGCTTTTCTCTTCTCTTTCTCACCACTGACCTGTGGTGGAGGCTGCACTAGTCAAAGGAGCAGGGGTACACTAAACCCACTGGAAATGAGAGAACTTTAAGTAGGCTGTAGGAACAAATTTGGATGCTGACAGTGCCTCAGGAACTGAGTACTGGCCAAATGTAGGGGACTCTGGGTTATTATTCAAGATTTTACCTAGGAAGAACTGAAGCTTTGTAGTCAACCTCAGACAGCTCCTAGAGTGGCAAAGCATTTGCAGAAGTTAGCTGAAGCCTTAAGCATGCCAGTGAGAGTAAAATCTGCACTGGGCATAGGGCCAAAGTAAGCTGATTCACCCTGAAATCTCCTTAAACCATCAGTCAGAGCTGACTGTGTTTGAAGCCCTGGCTAAATCTCCAGCCATTGCTGGCCCTCAGAGCACAATGCTTCTCTGCCCAAGTTTCACAAGGAAATTAAAGACTAAAACCAGGCTTCTAGAATGTCAAGATTCATAAGTAACTCTCCTCATTTTTTTGTCCTCTTCAAACCCCTTGTAGATCCACACAGGTGAGCACTGGGTATTATTCATATGGTTGCAACTGAAATTGTATATCCTAAAATCCACCAAAACATTCATTTTTCACGTTTCCTTCTCAATGGAAAGAATTAAAGTTTTTATTTTACTATGCTTTCTACCTATTTTTTTTCTATACGGTGAAACTATGAAACATTAAAGTTAATCAGCAAGTAGCAAAGACTAAATGGCATAAATCAGTGCATATTAAACTGTTAGTGGGCTTCCTTAAGCTTCTCTCTGTGTTTCCTGGGTTCACCAAATGCAGAGATAAAGATATTATGAAATACAGATAATAAAGTTGTTTGGCTTTTCTAATAGTGCCCTTCAATTGATTGATATTCTAATTGCCATTTGTTTTTACATCTACAAAGTAGAAGGAGCATTTATGGCATCATATCGGTTTGACTGAGGTGAAGTAAAGTGAAAGGCAACACTTTAACTCCATTCCAATTCACTACAAATACATCACAACTGACCATCTTATAGTATGATATACAAAACAAAAAGGAAAACAAGTCCATTTCCAGGAAAGAAAGAAAGAAAATCACATCTCAGGTAGTATCATATTTTAGTATTATAATTATATTTTTACATGCAACATTTATCATGCGGTCTTGCACCTGTAGTACCTGCCTATCTGATGATAGGGAACCCCCTATTAGAGAGCATAGTTAGAGAACATAGTCTGCAACAGAAAAAAACCTCAGCCTTTTAGTTCTTAGTGATCCATTTAAACTGGCTGAAGTGCTGACTCCATTAAAGCCAGATGAGACCTCTGTCACCTGGCTGCATGTTTCTCCATTTACTGAAAATCAGAACAAGGCAGGCCACTTCAGAAAGATGTGATTTTGATAAAAATAAGAAAGAAGAATCTTAATGCATACAAGACCTGCTAATGAGGGCTTAATGCACACTAACATAAGTGCATGTGTGTGTGACACAGGAAATCCTTTCAGCTGCACATGAATATGTACTTTTTCTTGTCTTGCTATGTCATCTCTACACTCATTTGCCAAAGCTCAGGAAGTCATGTATGGAGTGAGATATCTGAACAGAGATGACTATCTATAGGTGTCCATATGTCAGCCAGCAGTCAAGGCTGCCATTAGAGTCAAAGCAGAGCCAGGCAATACAGTTGGTGAAGTCTAGGGACTGATGCAACTCACAGATAAAGGGATTGGCTGGGCTCCAGTTCAGATGTCTACACAGAAGCTTATGGTGCATCTATATGACCCCTGAGTATGTGAGGCACCCATGCAGGACTAAAGGACATGACAGAAGACGTATGTCCCTCTGGAGCCATGCAAGGGCCAGGCAGGGTGTCTCTGTTGGCACAAGAAGCCACAAGGAGCACTTAAATGACTCCTTGTCTTTATTTTTCCTGTTAGTCAAATTATTATGACAGTCAAACATGAACTGTGTCACTGCTGGACTTTACAGTCCTTACCCTTTTATTCTTCTCTTATTATTCCCATCATACCTATTTCAGAAGTAAGCTGTGAATTTTTAACCACTGGAAATGCTTCAGCTAGAAGGAGATATTTCAACAACTGCCAGGGAGGGCAGAGGGCTGACAGGATCTGCCTTTGGCAGAGGGGGGCTTCATGGCCTCCTGAGGTTCCCACTGATAACTCTGTAGTTTAATGACATCTACAGTCTAGACTAGATGTTTTGTCAGGCTGGTTGTATCAGTACATTAAGGTTAGATTCATAGCAAGTGTAGGTAGACACACTGTAGTTGTAAACAGGAGACTGAATTTTGAATTATGCCACTTTTCAGTGCTATAAAATGATAATAATAGCATTCAAGGTTTTCCTCACACTCTGGAGCTCGAGCCCTCTTCCTAAAACCATCTCACTGCAATAGTATCTAAGAGTTGCAAGTTGATCCCAAATGAAAACGAATGAAAAATATAAACATGTATGAAGAAACTGTAAAATGAGTATATTATTTAAATAAAAGAAAACAGCCATACAGGAATTTTGATGCAGCAGGTATTACATTACAGAGCTAAATCCTTACACTGTTGTGAGACTCTTATGATCCTCTCTTTATTTTATTCTATTCCTCTTCTTCTTCCCATGAGCAACGACAGAAGTTGTCCTTTGTTATGTCAAAAGATATTATATATTCACATCAGTATCTATCAGCTTCACACCCATCCTCATACTCACTCCTTAATGCCATTTACTGAAGGTATCAATTAATTGCTCAGCATGCCAAAAACAGGGGCTTTTTTCCCCCCGTATTTGCAGCTTCTCATTTGCTAAAAGTGAAATATTAAGATTCCTGATTCTGCCAAGATCAATTGAAATCAGTAAAATTTTTTCCAAGATATTGTGCAGACTCAAACACTTAATTATTAATAATAATAATAATCCTAGATCAATTAAGTGGAAATTGATATGAAATTTTTTTTTCAAATCATCTTAATTCAGGGCAAAAGAAAATATGCAGTTTTTCATAAATAATTGCCTCATACATGTGAATGATTTATGTTTAAGCTTATTAAAAACGCCCTTAGTGACTAGAAAGCAAGCAAAGAAGATCGGCAAAAGGTGAAGCTGAAGAAATGAGTTGCTCAGATATCAAGTTACTGAAAGACACAGTCAGAAACTTCATTAATATTTCTTGTTTCCTTGGGCTAAATTTATGGTGAGGGGAAAAAAGTAATTCTGTTTTGTAAGTTATGCCACTTTTTCAATTCTGCCTGTGGTGAATTTATCACTTCATCTACTTTGGAAGGGAATCCTGTAGACTAGCAAACAGTCCACAGAAGAGTCCACATTCACATTCTTTATAATTTTAAGCTAAAAATTTAGGACACTGTGGATAAGAAATTACTGAAGCTGGGATGCAGAACAAAGAGATCATACAGGTAAATCTCCTTTTAAAATGTGGCCAAAGTGGGAGGAGGCAGGGACTTGGCCTTTGTGTACAATAGCTCAGTTCCTGAAACTTTTGCCAAAGGTATTGGAAACCTACATAAAAGGCTTTTCTCAGCATGAATAGCGCCTAGGCCAAAGCTCTTAATCAGCAGGCTGTTTTGGGGTGGGCTGGAGAGAGCTGCCCATCCAAATTCCTCTTATTGCAGCTCTGTTGCTTTGGAAAACAGAGCTGGTACCGTGACAGAGCCAGATGGAGGGAAGTTCTCGAGTCCAGTGATGCAGGTAGAAAGGAGGGCCAGGTTTGGGTCATGGTTGCAAGGAATGTTTCTATTTTTTATACAAAAACAGGGAAAAATGTGGCAATTTTCCATCATCTGCCTAGACCAGTGAATACTTAGATATAAACCCTATGATAAATTATTTTTACATAGTTTAACGGATAATGTAAGCAATGCTTGCTTTTTTTTTTTTGGAATAGCCTATAGCAGAGTGTTTAGGACTTCTCCAGTAATTCTTTGTTCCTAAATCACCAAGAAGTTTTAAAAGTGAAACTTTATTTAATCTGATTTTTTGTAATAAAATATTTGTAGGCTATCACTTCTAAAAGTGGTTTTTGGACTAGGGTTTTATTTGACTGTTCATGTCTTTTGATGATTTACTTGGCTCTTTAGCATCTGAATTACTATAACTTTAGTAAGAACATTTTTTAATAGTGTTGTTTATTCACTAGTATTAGACAAGTAATTATGAAGGCACGGAGGGAAAACACCCTAGAATTTAACACTGCAAAAAAAGCATTTATTCTCTGCCATTACTACAAATTCATAAAATGTGCTCATAATTAATTAAATATAACATACGCATACTCATATTTCATTTAACTCTGCTTCTTAATACAGTGCCCCAGATATACGTGCATGAAGAGAGTCACACTTTTATTTACTGGTATATATGTTTAAACAGACAGGGTTTTTTAGGGAGTCTCTAGAGTCCTGCAGGTTATGTGCTTGAAGATCGTTTCACAAAAAGACAAAACACTGCTCGCTCAGAGGTTAAATGCGGCAAGGAACAGTAAAGCAATGCAACAGGTATGTCTTTATTGAGGAGACAAAAGAGCCTTCAACTCCACTCTTCCCTCTGCTACTGGCTGGTGCAGGGATTGTACTGGGGTTGTACAATTCTTGTGGAGGCTGCTCCTTAGACTGGTTCCCAGCCCTGGAAACACTAGTCACAAGTAAGGTTGGTAATACACTGTTGGAAGAATTTTTGGCAGGTTGTCTACAGTCTCCTAACAGAGAATTTAACCAACGTTACAGGAAAAAAACACTTCTCAGAAAAAAATAATCAGTTCTTTAAAGTAAAAGCAACTTGTGATTCACGTTACGTAAATAACTCTCCCACTTATATCAAGCTAGTGACATAAAGAGAAAGAAAGCTCATATTAAAAAGTGAGTTTTCCATTCAGCATCTACAGTTTCTCTGAGTAAGAAGCATTGTTATTCCAGTTTATTGTATGAGAGCTGATGAAGTGTCTTACAGGCCAGTCATTCTATTCTTATATGAAACCCATTGATTTTAATCTTTCAGGGGAAGATTTCTGTTTCATCATCAATGTTACATATTAAATATGGGTACAAACTCAAATCTAAGACTGTCAGTTGGTTCATCTTTGTCTATGTGTCTAAACTAAAATGCTCTGGCTTGATTTCATCTCTAGGTTTCAGTGATGTTGGACTACATCCCAGCTGCTGTTGCAACAAAGCTTACAGATGTCTGCTCCTCTATTTGGAGTTTTACTCTTTTCTCTTTGTCATATCTGAAACTGAATCTACGCACACTGCAGACACATTTAGAAATATTACAAACAATTTAAATCATAGTATTGGCTGACATCTAACCCTGCAGAGAAGGCAGAGAAAAAACAAATGCCAAAGATAATTATTATTGCATCAAAGCAGGACCTTTTTTAGGCTTCAGTATCTTACTGAATGTCATTTTATTTCCCTTGTCTCCTCAAAATTTATGTCTAAGGAAAATATTAATATTAATTAAATGTCTGTTCAGGGCTTTCATTAGGTGGATATACAGGGAAATCTTTAGTTCTCTTTTATGCCAACTTATTTTTCTTCCTTTCTTACTGTCACTTTTCTCTTTAATAACTATAAATCTTTTACAAAAAACATAGAGTGATTAGAAAGGGTAATCATCTGTACATAACATAATATTACATTTCTTTCTTATAAGAAATATTGAACTGAGTTCTAATGGTACTAGTGGTACTGATACAGATACTATGGAATTTGTTTTTACTAATTATATGCATCAACATATGTCATAATACTTCATGTAACTAACAGAAGATTTAAAAAAATCTGAGAGTTCTCATTGCTTCTGCATTACACAAGAAAAAGGAAGGCTGAATAAGAGAAACAAGAAACTAAGCTAAATTGCATTCTTCAGTAAGCGGTGAAATAGTGTCTTCTTCAATACTATAGGATTTATGTAACATGATAGAGCAGATCAAACAATCTTTTATATAGGATTATAAAATACTACTTTATTTAGAAGTAAATAAGGATTTATAAGGATTTTCCTTAAAATCTAAGTAAACTGCCTCAGGCTTTCTGCAATTGACCTCTTTGTTTTGATAATTCTTAGCAAAACCCAAGATAACATTTGCAGAAGGAATAAGACTTTTAGAATGATCAATTACCGTGCAGGCATGATGGACATAACAAGACAGCAAGACCATCAAAACCCAAAATAATATGTTTCATTACAAGATTGTCATCACTGTATGTTCAGAAACATGTGATCTTTGGACAGTGATCAAGAAAAGAGAGAAAAGGAGGAGTGGTGTTTTTCAACTTTCAGAGGATTGAGTTAGACAACTGGATTAGTCTAGTCAATTATGTGTACAAGAGAAAAGTAAATTCACGGACTAAGGAAAAAAACGCATGAAAGAGCCTAGATTCTTGAATTTAGTGATTGGGACATTCACTTGAAAGGTGACTGTCCTGATGACCAAGTTTTACAGATAAATTCTTTCATCCCAAACTATGCAAATTTCTGGATAAGAAATTCTTGGCTATATTAGACAAACTGGCATATTTATTACTGTTACTTTAAAATAAACTCACCTACATTTTTGGGATACCCACTCCTGTGTGGGCACATTCAATGTTCTCCATGAAGATTTATGAGTTTAGGACTGGAAGAGAAATATTTCTAGAAGATTTAAGTAGAAGATGTATGACAAACCACAGATAAGGGGGAAACCTCCGGGCATTTAAAGAAGCAAAGTTCCAGTTCCTATAAAATATTAAAACCAAGCAAGAAAGTGCCTTCAGAGTTATGTGGCAAGTAATGGAGGATCCTCTGGATTACACTTCTTTCCTTATTCGTAACTCTATTAGATCTAGTCCTTCTATGCAAAATATCTTGTTTAAATGTAGTTTATGGAATGATTAGAAAATACAGTTAATGATCATGAAAGAAGAATCTGTTCTACCAAGAATGCTAGACAAAATTGAAATGTAAAGCAAGGCGATAAATCACATTTTGTACATATTCTTCCCAAGATACTTCTGTGGCATATATACATTTAATTTGGTTTAAAATATGTTACTTAAGTTAGGGTAGCTATTTATGTCACACCATATAGCAGCAGACATTACTCCTATAAGCTTTCTAAAAGACAGGACTGAGGTAACTTCTTTCACTCTGCTTGGTTTTTAATGTATCTCAGAGCTGATTTGGGGAATGTAGCTCAGAGTTGATTAGGGTTTATTTTTGTTTGCAAAACAAATATTGTAGATTGTATTTACCACTTTGCAATTGTCCAGGCAATGGGCTATGGCATCACTCCATACATGAGAAAACACTTTGCTATTTGAAATAAAGATAACTAACTGAAAAGATCTTTGAAAAGTTATGGAAGTCTTGCCTTTCTTGACTTTAACCTGCAAGCTAAGAGACGACAACGAGGGTCTTACTGATGCCTGTGCAATATGTGCGCAAATACCCCATACCCCCGAACCAGAAATGTATAAAAATCATTGAGGGCTGCAGATGAGCAAAACAGAGGAGGTCACTCTAGGTTCCCTTTATAGCAAATGGAGAGCATGTTCAATGTTACTCAGAATGTAATTCCTGTTTTCCCATAGTAGGTGCCTACATTTGGTTGGATAAATTGTAAGTTAAACTCCATTAAACGTACTACATTAATGTACTACATTAGCAGCCTTATTAGCCAGCTCTGATGTTGACACCTAAAGATAGTCACATGAAATGAAACTTTTACCAAACAAACTTAAAAAATAAAATAAATGCAAGTCTAGCAAAATTATTTGCTCTGCTTGTATTTCTATGCTTTGCTGTTTTTCTAATCAGTATTAAGTAGCAATTAATTAACCTAATGTAATAAATTCCTCTACTTTATTTAATTAATTTAATTGTTGAGTTAGATAGAATCCAATCTAAAGATCGCAACATCTCCCAGTAACTAACCATTGCAATGACTGTGGTGGCTAAATATATCTCCTTTAAATTAATAGCTCTTTTAACCTTTCTCAGTTCTTAAAAGAAAAGACAAAATAAAGCTATAGTCTTAAAAAAAACCAACAAACCAGCAAGGACCAGAACTACAAAACTTGCTCAGAAACTATGGTAGAAGATGTGCTCTTGTGTCATTCTTGGTCTAGCACTACCGAAGCACAAAGTTCTGATGACACTTTGAGCTTCCACTTGTTACCAGTTTGATAAATCTTGGCAGTTTCTCCCAATCTCAGTAGCTATACAAAATCCCAATGGGGAAAATCTGTATTAATATAGTTCAAAGTCATCATAGAGCATTTCCCAAATACAGAGTTGACTTTATGTCCTTCTGCTATAAACTGTCTTTTACTCACATGTGCTAGTCGATCAAATCTGGCAAAGAGTTCATTCAACATTCGGACCAGTTCCTGGGCTGACAGAGTTGTGGAGAGGTTGGTGAATCCTTTAACATCTGCAAAAAGAATGCTAAAAACAGAAGAAATATTTATATTGCAGTCTATTTCCTTTGATAACTGAATGTGCTAAATTGCCTTCTAGTTATTTACTAGCGAAGGACCATTTTAAAGTTATGCTACCTTCGCCCTAGACTTTTGCAAATTCTGGAGCACTGAATATAACTATTGAAGAGACTAAAGAAATACTACCAAGTATGAGAAAGGATTTTGCCAAAAAAATGCGTAATGCAATTTTGCATTTTCAAATTATTCAGAAAGATGTAGTTAAGCCTTTATAAGCATAACTGTCTCCATTTACCAGTAAGAAGACTGAGGTACAGTGCATTGATAATACAGAGGGCTGTGTAAACAGGTAGACTTGGCATCCATATATCTGTTCCTATCTTGCAGTGTTCTTTAAATGTGGGTTTGTTTATAGGTGGTTTTTACAGTGGGTTTGATCTCATAGATTTCAATTTTCAGTGCTATTTTCAGGCTTTACTTATCTATGTGTCCTACAAGACTCAAATCCTAAAACAATAGACAAATTCATGGCAGTCTTGACATATCCCAGGCTCAGGCCATCTTTATTGCATCTCATTTTAAAGACTTGATAGAACTATCCGAGTTAGAAGCATAGTACCCTCTATTTAAGGTACAAATCTTTATTTGGATGATTCCTTGTTCTTTCCATTGGCTTCACAGGAAGCCCAGTGTGATTATCACAGAATCACAGAATCACA